>NC_142082.1:125573134-125876164 GCF_054644295.1 Miniopterus natalensis
TATTTTTTTTTAAGAAAAGTGTTTACCCACACAATTTTTGTGAAGCTTTAGAAGGTCTGTAAAATGGGTGTAATTATTTTTACAATTTGTTTTATTATAAAAATAAAAAATAATTAACAAAAATATGGCATTTTTAAAAACTAATCTCATAAAGACAGATTTTAATTAATTATGTCTGAATTCACTGAAGAAAATTAAGATAGAAATATTGAGTATGATATTGTTGATACTGAAACCTGAAGGTTATTATGGTTCATGAATATTTTTATGAATGCCTTATTTTCCAAATAAAATCTCTGGAAAAATGATTTCCTAAAAGATTTTGTAATAAATTTTTAAATATCTTTTTTAATTCTAGTTAATTATATATCTAAAATATTCTTCAAATTAACTAATAGAAATCAATAAATTTTAAAGAGATCTATTCCAGTGGCCTAATGAGGTACATTGTGTGATGAATACTACAATAAAAAATATGGAAGTCATATTTCAAGTGTTAGTAATAACAACTAAACATGGTATTTAGAATGTATCCAAAATGGCATAAGACTTAGACTAAGCACAGAGTAGTTAGAAAGTTATATTTCAGGATTCTGCATTTTATACTCTCTTTTAGAAGAACAAGAGAAAGGAGATTAGGCCTTCCTACTTAACATTGTCTGGTTGCAGATCAATCAGAATTTAAAACAACCAAAAAGTCAGCGAGGGTAACAAGGATAACTATGTGCAACAAACTCAGTATAAAAACACATATGGGCTTGCTACTGGAATCTTAGGAGATTCAAATTAGATAATGCTCTGTAGACCCAATAAAGAGCCAAGTGCCTGTACCAACAGCTACGTGCTGATTAACTGACAGACCTGCAAAGCAAGCTACTAAAGTATGAAAATCTCTCTCTCTCTCTCAGTGTGTGTGTGTGTGTGTGTGTAGTAGAGAGAATAAATTTAGAAAAGAAAACCAAGCTCCTAACACACTTTCTGCAAGTTATTTCTCAAGCCTTTATTTCATAATTTGTAAAATGTGCATAAAAATAATCTTCACTTTAAAGGCTTATGAGTGTCATATGAACCAAAGCCTAAGGAAAGAACTATAGCATCATGCTATTTTTTAAATGTTTACTTCTAATTTTCAGCATTAATTTTTCTTTTATTTTGAATCTTTTCTTTCCTAACATTTGGAATTAAAGGTATTCCCTTCCACTGCATATTAATGTATAGCCAGTCAGCATGCAAGCTGCTACATTTTAAAAGTCTATATCCTCTCAGTCTTTTCATAGTGAAAACAAAAAAGACAAATTCTTTTACCTACTTTCAATAACTTAAAAATTAGTTTTAAAACTTGTTTTAGGCTAAACTGATCTATGCCTTAACTTGGAATTAATTAGATATTCATCTAGACAATTTAAAAAATTGAAGTGTCAAGATTTTATGATGATTCAAATTAATTTACACTCCGTATTATTCACCATGACTTTGCCTTAGTAACTCATGAGATTAAAGCTATATTACTGATAATAAAAAAATTATTAAAAACATTAATTTGATTGTCACAATTAAAAGGTGAATTTTTTTACCTATGTTGATAGGAACTGACCAGAATATTTTCTTAATATTTTTATGGATAAAAATGGTTCATTGACATTAGTTGATTATATGTGGGGGGTGGAAAGGAGAAGTAACAACATACAGGACGGGGCAAAAGTAGTTCTACAGTTGTTCATATGGAAAATAATACAATAATTAAATAATAATAATACAATAATAAACTTTGTGTTTCATGTACTCACATCTGTAAACTCACTTTTGTCCTACCCTGTATAAAAGAAGACAAGAACTAACAATCCTTTTTTCTTAATCTTTTCCTGATGTCGGGTGTTTTTTTTTTCATCATCAAAATGAAGAACTTCAAGACAAAAGTAAATATAGTTAGAATGAGACTGAACAGGCAAAACAGGAAGGATGCTTTTCTTTTAGGTCCTTCTTAGAAAAGTCAAGATTTATGTATTTATAAAGTTTCCAAGAAACATTTACTCAGTATGGACATTTCCCCACAAATTCCTCAACATTTTAACTGAGACAATGTTTTATCAACCAGAAGACTCTGGTATGATTTAATGGAAAATAGCACATTCTATTCTGCAGGCTGGACACTGCACAACTTGGGGGCGAGCGAGCTTGCCGTTAATCACAGTCTATGGCAATGTCTCACAGCTATGCGCGGCTCAGGCTGGGTGGCTGCGCCTGACAGCCATGTGTGTTAACATAGAGGATATTTTAGACAAACACATGGTTTCAAATATCACGTCATTATTCCAGATTAATACTGAAAGACTATAAATGAAAGCAACCTCTCAAATACAAAAACCTGTGGCTATTGGTCAAGAAAAGTTGTGACACTCTTCTGGATACGTTGTGTGGACTAAGAAGATTCCATGAATAACGGCGTGGAAATAACTAGGGAGTTAGAAGTAGATCTGGAAAAAGTATCCAAAGAAGAATCTGACGTGCTCTGAATCCCTGCACTGTCTACCAGTGAAGTGTGGGGCTGATTCTAATGTTGGATCAATATCTCTGAGCATTTCTAATTTTCCCACTTCCATTCTACCTTCCAACAAGAAATGTTCTACTTTATTTCTAAAAACTATTCTTTTTCATGTTCCTAGCAATCATATAAACAGGCAACTTTATTCTAACAGTTGGATCATTACAATAACAACCCACTGCTTTCACTCATCATTTCATAACAAATTATATAGATAAATAAAACAACTACATGGAGGTAAAAGAGAAGTATATAGACAAATAATACAGTAAATGTGAATTCAGATTCATCATGTAAATACCAACTCCAAGAAATGAAAAGAATAGATTATAATAAGCAATTCAAAAGGCGAAACACCAATAAGTTTTAAAGTAAGCATTTCAACGCATCATATATGAATGTTTTATACACAATATATATAAATGAAAGCACATATTTTCATAATATGTGATTATGTGTTAAAAATACAATAACATGAAAATTTGAATAGAAATTCACCTAGAAATACAAGTGTTTATATTTCTAGTAAACAGATTAGGTTCTGCTGTAAGAACATTTTCTTGTACGTATGTGTGTATGTCTTTTGAGCACTTACATCTCCCTTATAAGACTGAGGTGAAGAAACAATATTCATGTTGTTATTTATTTCTTTATACCTCACCTTATTTAAAATATACATATACGTGGCTGTTTAAAATGATGCCTATGAAAAAACAAAATAATGTGAATTGGCAGAACATTTGAAAGGAGTAAGAAAAGCAAAATGTTGACATACCTGAGCATCTAAATGGAAATTAAATGTCACATAAAGGAAGATAATGGGGTTTTTCTTCAATTAATGGGAAACAAATAAAATAGAGTTGTTTCTCACTCTAGCATAAAGGATTTAGATGGAATTCAAGAAATAGCTTTCTGATAGTGAATTGAAATAGGTTATTGAAATGCCTTATTTGAAGATATTTAGAAACAACAGAATCTCATCTGTCTCTGCTCCTTGAGAGTTGACCCTACTTAAGTAATAGTTTAATGACTGATCAAGATCCCTCCCTTCTGTCCCTATAATTATTGAATTTTTTGTAGAATATCGCTTCACCCATTCTTTAAAGAGCCAGTCTGGTAAAGAGAAGATAGCAGGAAAATGGAATTTAAAATGTGGCCTGTATTTTTGTGTTAGGTATACTGTTCTATTGGGAGTTCTGATTATAATTTAATTGCATTTAGGATTATAAAGTAATATAATTTGAAATGGCTAAAATTAGTACTACAAATACTTTTAAATTTCCTATGTACCATCAAAGACACAAGTAAATTTAATAATTACATAGGCCGGACTAAAATTAGACCGTGTAGAAATTACACTATATTTTACTGAATTTTGTAGAGTGATTATCATTTCCCTATATTCTACTCTAATCTGTCTTTATTCACATTTTCATAACAGCTAGAGCCAGAGGTTAAGTTGCTAAACAATTATCGAAAACCAAATAGATCCTTGGAAAGCAATATATATTTTACCTGATTTGTTTGACACCCAAATAATTGCTTCTGAAGACACATGGCTTCTGTTTCCTACCACAATAGTTAATGGAATCTGCCACCGGTAACTGCAAAACAAAGGAAAAGCTTTAGGAATAAAAATGGTTACAACAAACAAACAACACGTACTATGCACCTTCTTTGTGATCTTTATTGTTCTCTTTGGGGAAACTTAAAAAATTCCCTAGTTATAAAAGCAAGCAATAAGTCAAGAAGATGAACTCGCTTTCTCAATGCCACTAAGCAGACTTGGCCTCTAAAAGTTTTCATTTCCATTCATAAAGGACATCGCCAACAAGACAATTTGTCTTGAAGAAAGTCAGATTTGCATTTTGCATTAGGAATAAAAAGTAGATAAAATCTATAAATCTGAGCCACACCATATATTGATTAAAGTCTAAAAATAACTCCTTTCTACTTGTTTCTATATTAGATTAATAAACATTTCAGTGGTTTCATGCATTTATATTTCAACATTCTTATTTAGTTTTCAAACTATTCTAAAAGGTACTATTATCATATTTTTACAGAAAGTTTAAAAAGCACACCTAAAGCAGAGTTAACTGAAAAGCAAAACTAATTGGATCCTCCTAAAATCCTGATCAATAAAATGAACACTGTGGGATACACTTAATGCTCGGTTTTCTGAAATGAAATTTCCAAATTGATGTGTAAAATTATCCACTAATAGGTAGACATCAGACATGAGTCTCAGCTACTAAAGAGAAGCATTTTCTAGAATTTGACTTTTTATAGGATAAAAATTGAGGCCTATACTTGTACATGGAGTAATATCAATTTAATCTCAGATGAGTGGCCAGAGACATGCTAGGTGGTTTTACAATAAGCTCAATGACTATAAATTGTTTCTTTCCCTAAAATAGGACCATGTTATTCTGACCTATCATTGCGCCATTAGCAATAGGGGTAGCTAACAATATACAGCATGGAAAAATACTTTTTATTTTATTTATTTTATCTTTTTTTCCTATTAAATGTATTGGGGTAACATTGGTTAATAAAATAACATGTTTCGAGTGTACATTTCTGTGATACATCATCTGTATACTGCATTGTGTGCCTGACACCCAAAGTCAAATCTTCTTCCATCACCGCATATTTGACCCCGACTGCTCCCGCCCCTTCCCTCTGGTAACCACCATACTCTGGTCTGTGTCTATGAGTTTTTGCTTTTGTTTTTCCTGTTTGTTCATTTGTTGCTTTCAGCTTCATATGCCACATATGAGTGAAATCACATGGTTCTTGACTTTTTCTGTCTAACTTATTTCACTATTTTTTATTTTAAAAATCTAAAAAGAGATACTGTGTGAGCTCCACAAGTGTGAGAGTGAACAGAGAACTGAGAATTTTTCAGGGAATATGTCTGGAGTTATATAAGTAAAAATATAATGAACATGTGCTTTGGGAGACGAGAGGACAGGGCATCTCCTCTAAATCTGTCCTGTGGAACTTGATTATTTTATCATTTCATGTTTCCCATTCATAATAAACAGAATTCAGTAATAATAAAAAAATCCAAATGGAAGATTGAAAGAAGGTCATAATTTTATACCAACTGCTCTCTCCAATATGGAAAATCAAAATAACATGTTGAAGATTCTAAATTTTAAAATTATATGCCGTACTTGATCAGAGAAACATTTTTAAGTGCCAACTATCTGGAGACCTAATGCTATACTGCAAAGGACTCCACAAACTTGGTCAGAAAATAAACAATCTACAGTAGCCAACTGTGCCTTAATTTTTTAGGTAGTAGCGAATGAACACAACTCATGTAAGCTTTTTAACAAAAAACTCCAAGCCCCTAACATAATTTTAAGAATATGCCACAAATATTTAATGATGCACTTACTATGAAGAAAACACAGAGAGTTGTTATATGGATTAACAGCCATTCTCTTTTAAGTGACTCTTTTAGATTAATTGGAATAATTAGTTAAGAAACAACAATGTCTGGACTCTGGATTTCATTGTAAATTTAAACTATGCAAATGTTTTCATACCTGAGATCTTGTAAAAGCCTGGAAATAAAAAGCATTCCATAAACTGCTGTTGCATTAGGCTGAGGTAAAACAAAAGGGACCAAATACGTCTATAAATAAGACAGAGATTAACTTTAGGCACTTGACTTTTATTACATATTTCCCGCTTTCAGTTGGATCAACTAAATTGTGAACTCAAGTGTCAGTAAAATGACAAGAAATATATAAGGGAGAAAAAGATAAATATATAAAATTGAAGATCTTAAAAATCCTCAAGGATCAATCTGTTTTATTTATATCATGGCTCACAGCATGTTTGTGAAACATTATTTGCCCCTAATATAAACACACATATAATTTGCATGTATTTAAACTGTATTCTTCTAAATAACAAAACTAAGAATTATGATAAAATTGGTATATTTGAGTTTTAGCAACAATCTCTAAAGTACAGGAAAAAGAAATTTATATCAATACTTTCAGGTTGCAACAGTACATTCCACATACATATAGAAAACTTCCTAATTGGCAGACATTGCATTGCATGGTTATTCACTTGCAAAAAAGCTAACTATAAGATATTGGGACACAAACATTGGACATTTTATAAAACTTTAAAAGTAGACACCTATATTTTTCCTAAGAATGTTGTTATACTCTATTCCATGTATGTGTGTGTGTGTGTATACCTACATATACACATGCACACAACCAAAATCTATACTTTGTCACAAAGACAAAATAAAACTTACAAATTACTAAGCATATCTGAAATTTGTATTCATTTCTGAATTGCTGTACTATCAATACCATATGTTATTTTTCATAACTTTCCTAAGAACAAGCATTTAGTCTTTTCACAAATTTCATGGTAAATTATGTTGTTTTATGATTACAACTTAAAAAGCTGGAAGACACTGAACATTGTTGCGTGAAGAGCTCTGTGTGGTAGGCTGTAAAGAAATCTAACGGCCGGGCGTGGCTCAGCGGTTGAGCGTCGACCTGGGATCCAGGCGATCAGGGTTCGATTCCCGGTCAGGGCACATGCCCGGGTTGGGGGCTCGATCAATGACTCTCTCATCATTGATGTTTCTGTCTCTCTCTCTCCCTCTCCTTTCCTCTCTCTGAAATCAATAAAGATGCATTAAAAAAAAAAAAGAAATCTAAGACTATGTAAAGGACATGATTGCCTAACCACTAAGCTGTACACCTGAAACCAATACAAAATGATATTGAAAGTAAACTATAATTGAAAAATAAAAGATAAAGTAATGGAACTTAATCTCAAAAAAAGAAATCTAAGACTGACTACAGTGGGTTATGTATAAAAAGAGACAATACAAAAACACTTGTAAAGTTAGACTGTGGCCCAGATGTTTAAATTTAACTTAAATTTTAATCTTATTTTATGCAGGAAAAAACAAACAAATATAGAAAAATTTTATTTCATAAGACTTGCGAGATATTTTTTCTTTAATAGTCCCTGGGACTACCTCTCTTCATCAGTAGCCCACACTTTTATAATAAAGCAATGTTTATTCTGATGATTAGGTTAAAGTAGAAAAGAATATGTATGTATTTAACTTGAGGGAGAAATCTTCTTAAAAAATGCTACTGAGATCAGTGAAGCAATAGGTAGATGCCAAAAAGCTATACAAAAGTTATATAGATTCACAACTTCACAAATACCAAGATTCCAGCAAATATGTTACTCACTTTTATATATCAACTAACTTTGTGCAATTATTATTTATGTAAAGACCTTTCCTTTCTGTGCTGTACTGTAACTACTATACATAAAATATAATTGTTGTGTACATTACAACTGTTCTAGTGATATTCTAGTGTCCTTCATAAAATTCAAGACAAAGAATTGATTATACTGGCCCAGAAAATATCCACAATTCACAAGATTTATGACATAGGTAGACACTATGTATTACTGCATCAACTGTTTGCATTGTATAATAAAGATCTAGAAAGGGCAGATAAAATTGATATTAAAGCTTTGACCACAATGTTATAGTGAATCAAATGATCAATAATATAAAATTGAATACTAAATTTTCAATTGCAAGCTCTATTGTTTTAAAATAGAAAATAATTTTTGAGATTAACGGGATGCCATCCATTATCTTACTCTCAATAGTTTATATGCAAAGTTGTCAGGGTTCAAAGTCATCTATATGATTTTATAACTCAAGTGCAAGCAGAGCTCTACAGATGTTCCATATGGTTTTACAGGCTGGGAAAAATGTTTCTTTTAAAGAGTCAGGCTGATACATCTTATGTATGCTATAAGTTGACAGGGTAATTTCGTTCAAAATTTGTTCTGTCATCTGCGTGTCCTTTATGTTTTTCTGCATCAGTGATGCTTGTATCAGACTGATCGTTCTCAAAGGCATAGCTGAATCTCTCTAACTTTGCCACAGTCAAGTAGTTTTTATGTACTTTTGGCAAACCCAGGGTTTATGCCTAAGCAGGTATAGCCAGGAGTCAGACGATGGATGATCAGAACCAGCATGGTCACCATTCCTCATGGTCACCATGAGGAATCCAGGCTGGATAAAGAATTAACAGTCAGACCCTGGCAATGTGGCAGGGTAATACATATTCCACTGGTCCAGTTGGACTGCAAGGCCCATTTGTTGAAGGCCCGTATAGATGACAGAGAGATGATAGATGATAGATAGATAGATGATAGATATAGGTAGATATAGATAGATATAGATGATGGATAGATTCGATAGATAGATAGATAGATGATAGATAGATAGATAGATAGATAGATAGATAGATAGATAGATAGATAGATAGATAGATAGATAGATAGATGATAGATAGATAGATAGATAGAGATAGATAGATAGATGATAGATAGATAGATAGATAGATAGATAGATAGATAGATAGATAGATAGATAGATAGATAGATAGATGATAGATAGATGATAGATAGATGATAGATAGATAGATAGATAGATAGATAGATAGATAGATAGATAGATAGATAGATAGATGATAGATAGATAAATAGATAGATAGATGATAGGTAGGTAGATGATAGATAATAGGTAGATGATAGGTAGATGATTGATAGATAAGGTAGACAGATGATAGATAGATGATAGATGATAGAAATAGATAGATAATAGGTAGATGATAGATAGATGATAGATGATAGATAGATGATAGATGATGATAGATAGGTGATGATAGATAGATAGATAGATAGATAGATAGATAGATAGATAGATAGATGATAGAGATAGATAGATGATAGATGATAGATAGATAGATAGATAGATAGATAGATAGATAGATAGATAGATAGATGATAGAGATAGATAGATGATAGATAGATAGATAGATAGATAGATAGATAGATAGATAGATAGATAGATGATAGATAGATAGATAGATAGATAGATAGATAGATAGATAGATGATAGATAGATAGATAGATAGATAGATAGATAGATAGATAGATGATAGGTAGATGATTGATAGATAAGGTAGACAGATGATAGATAGATGATAGATGATAGAAATAGATAGATAATAGATAGATGATAGATAGATGATAGATAGATGATGATAGATATTAGGCAGGAGATTGAAGTCAATGCTGTTCTAAATGGAATTCCAAATTTAGTCACCAGAAGAATGAATACATTTCTCAATCACTTCTACTGTAGCCTGTCTTGGAGCTAGGCGACTTGGGACAACAAAAAACACTTAATCCTTGTCTCTCATCTCCTAGATGCTGGTGGGTGATCAAGTCAGGCTCTTAATATTCCAAGGTAATAGAAGACAGCATGACTAACCTCACCCAGACACTTCATTGATTTATGAATTTCAACCTCCATCCCTCCCTGTCCCACCTTTATTAGGTGCCTGTTATCAGGGCACCTAATAAAAAATGAAACAGTGATAAAGGTCTACTATCTTTCCTTGACTCACCCTTTAATAAGACACAAAACACTAAGAAAACATAAAGAAAAGAAACACTTGGTGCTGAATTATCAGTAATTAAATGAGAGTTTCAAAAGAAAGTTCAAGTATCAAGAATCAAAATTCTGTGTATGTTGTCTTTTTAGTGGTTTGAAATACTAAAAATGAGGGAAGAGAACATATTTTGATACTAAGTGACATTGATGGTTAGACCATTTAGAGATGAATCTGGTTTAAGTTTCTTTGGCTCAGACACTATTTAGTCTAGTTGTGGGTGTGTTTTTTAATTTTTTATTTACATTTTAATTAGTCTTTCTGGATTGTTTAGTTTCTGTTTTATTAATCACAGTTTGCTTACTTCCAATTTAATTCACTTCAATGCATCTTGAATTTAATTCAACAAACGTTTATAGGGAAAGGTAAATAATCACACATTATTTTGTTAAATCATTGATGATAATTTAAATTTTGCCGTCCTAAATAAAATAACTTTGGTATGTGATCATCTTGATGGTTAAAATACCTGGAAAGGGGAGTAAAAGAGGAATCAAAGTGAAAATACCATATGTAAATACAGAAATCCAAATTACATTTTGCGTATAACATTTCAGAATAGTGTTAGCAATGTTTTTTAAAATATAAAAAATGCACAGTGAAACATAAGAATAAAAAAAATCTTTTCACGTAAAAAAAGTGTAGTACCTGTTATTTTGAAGCGTGAGTGCTTTAGTTTTAGCACTGATGTCATAAATAAAATGTTGTTGGGTGATTATTATCCAATTTTCTGCTGTTGTATTTCCCAAGATGGTGATAACAGGATAACCCATCTGGAGTGTCCACTGGTCCATTACTTCTTGTATATTTACATATTTTCCATTCCTTTTTAAAGCCTTTATAACCAAAGTTGTATAAATTAGTTATATAAACATGAATTATAATTATCATTCAACCATTTTTATTTTTACCTTTATGATTTACCTAATTATGAAATTATTTAAAATCAGTAAAGCTAATATAATGTTAGTAAAATTAATCTTGCCTTAGGTTATCTTCATGCATATATATATATATACATATATATCTTATATATCATATATATATAAGTCTTTACTTAATGGAAGGTAAAACATATTTTATTATTAAATCAAGTACTTGCAGAGTCATTAAGTATCCTTAGTATGTCTAGTATCAAACAAATATTTGTTATTCACATATAGAAAACAATTTCTTCAAATGTCCATATTTCTCTCTTGAACATGAATCTGATACCACAGTTAAAATTATATTTCAGAAGTATCGTCATATTTGAAAATAGGCAAGATATCTTTTATTACCATCTGTACTTTAATTTAAACACCATTATCTTTATAATATGCATGCAATATATCAAAAATAAAACAAGAAAGCAATATGAGGAAAAGAAAAGTATAAAAAACAAAAACAAATTGTAAGTGTCAAAATTTGTGACTGTTTTATAAACTCAATTCAAATATTCAAGAGGAGGTCTTGGCATCCGGGCTTCCTATACGTACCTCGGAAAGCGTATTCCAGAGATCATTTCTGGCTGCATTGCCATACTTATGGATGGTTAAATAATCCTAAAAAGAAAGCAAAATTGTAATTACAATTCAAGGCTAAGCAATTTACAGTAAACACATTTATTTCTCAATTCAATTAAACATTTCCATGTGTTGGAATTGTATTAACAAAAAGAAAGACATGAAGAAAGTTGAAGAGCCTCATTTTTAAATATTCCAAAAATATTTTAACTACAACTTATTTCTTAATTAAGTCATCAAACAATCTCTTAGAAATTATTAATCTCTTAAAGTTATTTTCATAACCCTAATTATTTCTTATGGATTTCCAAGGTTAGAGATCTTCCTCTAATTTAGCAAGTCAACTTTGGGCAATTTTGAAGAAAATATATTAGGCAAAACCTTTCCTACAAGGCTTTCATGTGAAAGTGCTGAAAAACTGTTTTTGTTTTATGGAATAAAATTTAAAAAAAAGAAACCTGACTGATATAAGCAGATATGAAGAAGAATTGCTTTACCAAAAGTGTGATATTATCTCCACAACCTGTCAAGTTCTTTAGTCTTTCTGCAAAGAACAGGCTGCCTAATACAAAATGACACATACTTATTTCCATGAGTTTGAAACACATACTAACATTTAATAAGAAAAAGTCAACCCTATATTTATTTAATATTTTTGGGCCAGGACTTCCCATTTCCCATTTTCAATCACGTGCAGTTAAACCCATACACTTTCTATCTAATTCATGTCTGCTCTCTCCTGTGAAACATGGTTTACGTCACTCTGAATGTGCTGTTTAGATATGGCTACTTGGCATTATGTTTTTCTGAATCCAAAGTAGGAAATGGTGTTTTATTTTATAAAACAGAGAGCCCCTTCCTTCATTTGAAATTCCATCATCTCTACAACGTGTAGGTGGTAGACAAAATCCTAATTTACATCACAGTACTGAAACTAAAAAAAAAAATTGCTGACTCCTTTCAGTACTTTATTTAGAGTGGAATACTTTGGTGATAATTAAAGTTGAGAAAGCAAATTTTCTGAAATACAAATTATAGCACCTGTGACAGACTCAGCTTTGTTGGGAACTCACAGTCCAGCAAACGGCAACTCCCACCTAATCAGACTCTTAGAGAAGCAATGCCCAACCTAGCTTCCAACCACAAATACATCATCATCCTCAGGCATTGTGAAGAACTTTATTGAAAAAGTACAACCCTGAATATCCAGTCTGAATCTCAATATTGACTTTGAAAGTGCCACAGGGGGCATTTTCAATTAGAACCCAGGGACCTGGATTTAAAGAAATCATTTCAGATTTAATTGTCAAAATTATATTTTATGCTTTTGCAGCACTTAAATGAATAAACTTGGGAACATTGGGAATTATGAAACAAATTTGAATTTTATTTTAGTGGTGCTATAATAAAAAGTATTAAAATTAGAACTCTTTATTATTGGTTTCAGCCTATGAATAGTGCTAAGATAAACCAAAATAGGGAACAAAGAAATACTACATAGACCTTGAAAGGTCCAACACATGACTACATGATTCTCTCCATAGGCAGATCATAAAAACCCTACTGTTCATGGTATGAGTTGACCTTGGCTCAATATCGGTTATCAACTCGATCTCTTGGTTCCCTCCTCAATTCAGAATGAGGTACAGATTTACACTGCAAGCGGGCTGAAATGGCAAATACCCAGGCTAAGGAAGCAGCTCCAGCTTTCCCACCTCAGTATCAGGGCAATTGCATGGACTCCCAGCAGTCCCAGTTTCAGGTGTTATTGGAATTCCACATTGGTCAACTCTTTCCTTCCCCCAAAGAAGTCCCAAATGTTTTCATGAGTTATTTTATCTTTCCTCTTCCACACACAAAAAAAGTCATATTTTAAATTAAGGAAATTTTGCTTTGTCTTTGTAGAATTACAAAGAAGTTTAAAGAATAATGAATGTGGTTTTTTGATAATCATTTATTCATTCATTCCACAGAATGTATGGTGCACTTGGCATGTGCCAGGGAGGTTTCTGGAAGCTGGGGAAGGAGTGGTAGAGATAGGGTTACTGAGAACAACTGCCAATACTAGGATGTGATCTGTGGGGGAAGGTTTCTGCTACTGAAACTTCAGAAGTCTTGGTACAGTAACTGTTTGACAAGATGAAGTCGAACATTTGGTCCATGATTAAATGAGATTTCAAGTTCTTTTCAAACCTACAGTGAATATGGAAGTGGCTGGAGTTACGAATCTAAATGGAAATTTGTTTATATTATATGTGTGAAAGTCAATCAGCAGATTTGACATTATGATATGAAGTAGAAGAATGTTTTAATATTAACTGTAACAGGAATTGTGGGTTCTCTACACAAAATATTTAACAAATAGCAGAATCGTTGAAAAGAATAAACAAAGATGACCACTAAGATATTCTTAAGGGACATAATCAATGATATAAACTGGTTAAAAGTGAAAAGCATATTAAGCAAAAGTACATTCTCATACATAAAGAATAGGTTAGGTGGCTGCAGCAATGCCAGACATCACATTCAGACATGGCACAGGGCAGAGGAAAGACAGAATTTCTTCCTGAGAGTCTCTTTGAGAATCATGAAAACTTCCTCTCGAATGCTGCATCAAGGTCCCCATGTTCCCCATGTATCAGAATTGCATCATGTGCTCTAGCCAAAATCTGTTCGTGAAGCATTAACGAGAACTGTGTTGGGGCAACACAAGGCAGGACCAGTCTTGTGAGGTATGTGGTTGTATCATAGAGTATGAGAACTTGAAAAAAATCAGAATTTGGTTAACAAGAAAGAAGAGGAAACTAGCTTATGGGTTCACCACCACACTGTTTTCTCCAAGGAGATAGGAGATGCAAGTGTGGGTCTCAGTGACTCGGGAAAGTAGGGTCCCTTCTACCTGTAAGACTAGTCTTGGAAATGCCAGGTATATTTGGGCACTGATTTTTCTGACTATGTGACAAGAAGATTGAAGCAAGGGTGTGAAATATTGTTTCTTTCTGTTAAGAAGAAAAGTATCTCAAACAATTTGTAGTGGACTTTCCAGCATTTACACATCACTCATATTCAGAGCAATAACACTGTCATAGACTCTGGAGGAAAGTGACAGCTTTGCCTCCCACTTGAAATGGAAGGACCAAAATTCTAAATACTCCCTCTCTATTCTCCCCGGTTAAAGCATGTCCATGTCCCCTGGCCTCAGAGAAGTCACCATTCCCACCGGGACTATGAATCCTACAGGATCCAAAAAACAGAAAGACTTGAAAGATTGTCCCCTATGATGCTGACTATGAGGTTCCAGAGGTAGCAGCCCACGCTAATGGTAGCAACTGAACCAGCAGTCCTGTAGCATGAGCTTGGCTAAGTTTCTTAGTTCCTGAGTCTCCCTTAGTTCCTATTATCTGTTTTCTAAGCCCAATCCTTCATCATTCCCACTGTTTCCAAAGGTTACCCTGCATCCTGCCAATAAATTCCTTTCTGCTTAATTTAGTCAGAGTTTGTTTCTGTTGCTTGCAACCATGAACCCTGGCTCATACAGCGCTAATGGGTAATATACACAACACAAATAAAGACATTTTAAATTTTATTGTTAACCTCAGAAAGAAAAAGATATCATGTCTCACAACTTATACAAAATGAAAAACAAAGAATACCCAGTTCTATTTAGTAAATATACTAGTCTTTCAATGTGTTATGAACAGTAAGTATTGGGAAGAGAAGTAGATTCTTGAATTTTTTAAAAAGAGACAGGCAAGAAGGTTAGAGAAAAATTATGAAAGTTCCACAGACAGGAGTGCACCTGAATAACAACGACGACAAATGAAACTGTGCTAAACTTTTGTCTTAAACAAAGCTCCTAGAGCAGGGGTTTTTAAGATGAGAACCATAAGCTCAAAAATTAAATATCTATGTGTACATCATTACAGTAAGGCCATCTTACAGGGATTCATGGACAACTACAAAAGCAGATTAAAAGCTGCGAGATCACAGCAATGTCACACGAGGATTGGATAAAACCCATTTGAAGCCTGGGTTCAAGAGGCTTTGAAGCCATGCACTTCAGAGGATGTTTCCACATTCCTTGACCTTGAGAAACAGAAGCAAGGAGACTAAGACAATGACAGATAAACAACTAAAGTACAAGAAAGCTAAACTACAGATCGAGGTATTATTTTGTTTAATACCTGAAGGCTATTTGGAGATTATGAGATTAAGAAAAAAATGCAAAAATGGGTAGAAAAACATTGAAAAAGCATTATGCAAAATAAAATCACCTTTACATTTTTATTCTATTAGATAAGAACCAAAGGATACAAAGATATAAGTAATTCTTCAGCATTTATACTTAAATTATAACAAGTTTCCCAGGAGAAAACCCAGTAAAACAGGAACTACTGACAAATTTCTTGAGGTACAGCAGTTTCTGGACACCAGACACAATAAAAAAGAAGTGTAATTTAGGGAAAGAAGTTATTTTGATAGAACAAAAATAATTTAAAAGTGAGTTATATCATTGTTTGCATACCATTTTGATTTTCATTTTTTAAATGTGTATTTAACCTAGATTGACTTTTAGAAGTTGCTTACTTAGATATAGGAGTATTCAGATAGTTCTCTAGGAACAAAAAGGCATTTTACATGTTTTAAAAATCTATCACTACCACCTAGTGAGTGTAAATTTTGTAAAATCAGTAGGTTAATTTTTAAAAATTTAAAAACAACTTGCTAGCATGTGAAAGATGTTTTTGTTTGATTTTGTCTTAAGCTCTAGACAATGACATATTCTCACAATAGGGTTTTTTTTCTCACATATCTTTTATTTGGTAATTACAGATCTTGCCATCAATGCTGCAACACTCGGGAGCGTCACCAGAGGTATAGTATTGCCACTGTTGCATTTGTACTCCATTCCGGAACAACCTGTCAGGGTCCTGCACCTGTCAGTGAAATACTGTGAATGTAAGTGTATAGGAGTGTTCTGGGGCACTAAAACATCCCCACCTCTCACTTCTGCTGCTAGCCTGAAATATTCCTCATACATAAACTGAATCTATTGGTGAAACTGAAGTTTGTGAATTGCTTTTTCCAAACACCCTGGTAAAAAGGTTTTGACCAAGACAAGCTCACAAAATAGATGAATTATATCCTGGCCGGTAAAAATACACTGCCTTTTGTAAATCAAGAGGCCCACTGACTGCAGGCCATGGACATGGAACTCCCCACTTTGACTCCTCTCCACACCCCCGGTGCTGAAAACTAGTTGAGAAGAAAATGCAACTCAGTTGAGAAAGAAGTCGTGAGTATATTCAGAAAAACTAAAGAATTCATGTGATCTTGGGAAAGGTATCTACTTTCCCCAATCTTTCATTTCCTCAACTAGAAAAAGTAAGTAATACCGCCCTTGATAGGCTGTGAACAGACAATGACATAAAACAAGTGAAGCACTTAGAAAAATACCTGCCACACAAAGAACCAAAAAAACTTTAGTTATTTTAATACCAAGCTCAAGGGGGGAAAAAGTCTAGAGTCAACATCTCCATCTTCAACCTTACCTGCAAGAGAAGCCAAAATTTTCTAGAGGCCCAAGGAAGGGAAATTATATGGACTATCTTGGAGGGGAAAAGATTATCAAAATTTTTAAAAGATAAAAATGCAAGAAATTGAGAGCAACCTTTCTTCAGACTTGAGGAAATCTTAGAAGCCTTACCCCATCCAAGTCTGGAAATAGAAGACTTGGAGGGCTCGGCAAGTTGTGGGGTGTAGCACCCTGTTTTGCAAAGAGAACTGATGGGATGGGGGCACTAATTAGGCTCCTCAGCACAAAACAGCCATACCTGACTTGGTGATAGAGCAGCAAAGACACTAACCTTCAAGTGGCCAGAAAGGCAAGGCTTGGACAAGATAAATACAAACACTCAAGCAATATGCACTATCTCACTTCTTTCCCGTTCACTCATCAACCCCCTCTGTGAAATCAATACAACAGCCTAGCAGTGAGGATTGGAATAGAGGCCTCTTTACCATATGTTCTGGACTGAAAAAGTTCCTGGAACATTCTTATATTAATGTCCATGACATAAGGGGAATTCAATAGGGGCAGATTAAATTTCCCATATGCTTGGAAGCATATGGGGTTTATTTTATTCAGTGCTAAAATCATATATACTTGCTAATGTATTATTTACTGTTAACATTAATGGCAGGTATTTGTCTTTCAGATCTTTTCTGTCTTTGTTTCCCTGGTTATCCAGCTTGTAGTTCACAGTTCATCTGGATCAATTCCTAGCAAATAACCTCTTCTCCTTGCAGCTCTTGTCCTTCAATTATCAGAGCTGGCAAACACTCCAATCCTGGGTGAATCCAAGTGTTTGACTTCTCCAAACATGCACTCATGCAGCTGAACCTCACAGGAGAAAATAATGCTATCGAGCAGTTTGGTTTTATTATAAATTTATAATCACCAAAGTCAAACAGGCACTCAATATGGCCATGCTTCCTACTCTCCCTAATCAATCGTCAGCCCTCAAACCTGTCTACCATCCAGCATTAACTTACTCTCAGCTACAGATCTTGCCCCAAGCAACAATGGAAAGACAGAATTCAATCAGAAAGTAACTTTGTCATTTTCCCATTTACAAATCTCCAAATTAACAGGAAGTGTATCCCTATCAAAAACAGTCCCTTTACCTTTCTCAATGACCAAGGTCCCAGTTATGTCTCACTTCTCTACAGTTATCAAACTCTTCCTCTCCTCACTCCTTCTCTGGCCTAAAATTAGTACAACTGTCTCCCATTTAAAAAAATATAAAAGCCAAGATTCCTTAGCCCTGTCTCCTTCAAACTACCAACACTGTTTTTCTGATCCTGTTCCTTGGCCAATTTCTTTAAATTTTATTCTACACACACTGTATCCACTCAGGCATTTTCTATTCACTCTTCCAATGAAATCAATACATTTGCAAGCTGCCAACGGAACACTTTCTGTCTTTATCTTACTCCACCTCTCAGTCGCATTTAACCTCATCGATCATTTTCTTATTCTTTAAATAAGCTTTTTTTCTTGACACGAGTGACACCACACCCTTGATATTCTGCCTGCAGCTCTAGCGGCTCCATCTCAGTCTCTTTCGCTGGCACCTCCCCCCTCCACCTCCAACTGTTACAGACTTTCTGGTCTTGGTCGCGAAACCTCAGAATCTTTCTTGGGTACCTTTTCTTCCTCACCTCACCCACCATACTCTTCACCTAATCTACCCTTAGGTCCACTTAATTCTACCTTCAAGAACATTTTGAATCTGCTCATGTCTCTGTCTATCTACTGACTAAGCCTCCACCATCTCTCATCTGAATAATAAAGCATCCTCTGAATTTTATTACCTGATTCCCCTCTGAGTATGCTGTGTGCCTCTATCCCAATGTATTATTACAAGTAGCCCGATAATGGCTTTAAATATAAATAGAACCATGTCACACCCCAGTTTAAAAGTGTTTAATAGCGTCCCACTGTGCTCAGAATAAAACCCAGCTTTCTTAACACAGCCTACTTTGGCACTCCTAGATTAGCTCCTGCCTCCTCTCTTCCCTCTCCCCCTTGTCTTGACTAAATCTATTTGTCCCCACCAGGTTCTTTATTTTCCTTGGAAATACTCAGTTCTTTTTTCAGCCCTTTGCACAAGCCCTTCCATCTTCCTCGCACGCTCCACTCCTCACCCAGCTCCTTCTCATTCTTCAGACCTCATCACAATGCTTCTTCCAGAGCGAGATCTCCTGAACACCCAACCAAAGCTGCCCTACCCACCCACCGAAATGTTCTCTCAGAGCATCTTGCTTTTTTCTTCCTAGCATTTATCACATTTAATAAATATGTATGTGGCTGCTTTACTCCTCTCCAGTGTTAACTTCATCCTACTATATGATTCATGAGATCAAGGCCCACATTTGCTGTGTGCAGAGTGCCCAGAACACTTGGTACTTACACGGTGTCTACACAGAGTAGGTGTGTAGTAAGTGGGATAAATGAACCACTGAACATGTCTGATGGGTGAGCAACGTGGACTGCGGACATGAAAGTAAGCAGAGCCGGAGTAAGAAGAAACATCACCATTTTGGTTTATTAGCACAAAGCATTAAGAAAAGATTTGAAGGGGATGAAGGGGCTCAATGGGAGAGAAAAGGGGACATCTATAATACTTTCAACAATAAAGATAATTTTTTAAAAAATGAATTAGTATTCTTAAGGGGAAAACTGATCTAAAAATCATCATATGGAGAGACCTTGAGCAACAGAATATAGAAGACTGGTTGTAATTGGAAATGAGATATAGTCTAACAAATGGACATCCGCATTTTTCTGTGTGTCACACTAATGCCGAGCTCTCTCTTCCATAGACAGAAACACAGGGGTCGATCAAAATGGAGTTTTGAATGCATTTGAACCTTTTGACAAGACAAGTTCCAAATAGATAACTTAAGATAGGTTGTTACAGCACTCCTGGTAAACCACTAGTTTATAACATGTGGTTTTTCTTAATAATTTTGACATTTAGCTATCACAGGGTAAAAAGAATTTGTAGTAAATATGTCAAAGTTCATTATTTTTATTTTATAACCATTTATACAAAGTTATGGACATGAGTAAAACTTGAATTTTTAAATGGGTAAAATATATACCTCAGAAAAGTATAAGTGAAATGCAAGGTGATATATGAAAAATTTTTCAGCTTCATTTTAATAAAAATATATTCACTGAAATAACAGGGTAATTTTTTTATTTAATAAACTAGTAAGAAATTTATTTTTAAAATTTGTAAGTCTCAATGCTGTTTGCTTGGTGTATTACAAAAAGAGAACTTTCAACTTTTATTGTTACCATTATATATTGGCTTAACATTTTAGAAGAAAAATTGATAATATGCTTCCTGTGTATGAAGAGACAATAAAAATATAATAGGAAAATCTATAAGTTAAAGATTATTACAATGTTGTTTATTTAACAAAAATTGAAAAGCATTCTAGGTATTCACAAACAAAAAAACCCTAATTATATTACGGTATATCTATGCCATCTTACTCATATTAAACAGTGTAATAAAATTATCAAGCAACTATGAAAATATGAGTAACAAGGGTAAAAATCCTCTCAACTTAGAAAGGTTTACTTATTTTTTTAGTGTCAAAAGTTGTAATATTGCCAAGTAGGTAGCTCTAGGCTATTACATGAACGTTCCTAAAAGAGAACATAAAAAAGGGAGAAAAAATAAATTAAAAAAAAAAAAAAAAGGAAAACTGCTGATGCAAGAGCTAAGTAAGTTGGAGAAAAATGCCTCTAAGGCAAGTTTATTGTACTTCTGAACTAGTAATCTAACCAAATGGTAGAGTCTGTAAGCAGTGAGAGGCAGTGTGCTGACAGGTGCACCCCAGTGTGTGCACACGGAAAGCTCGGTAGGCATTTGCAACATACAAATCTATCCCCCCCCCCCCCCCCCCCCCCGCCAGTCAACGTGTCCTGTCTAACAATTTCACAGATACATTTTAAATAAAGTTATCAAAAGCACTGTTTTATAGTACAAACCCTATTAGATAAAATGTATAATATATCTTAAGCCCTTAACAACAGGTAAAAGAAAACCTCCCATGAGCTGGGTAAATCCCTATAGGATGACCAAGTAGAAATACACGTCTTTAAGAATAAAGACTTTTTAGTTAATGCCATGTAGTCAGAGTGGTCAGTTTACAACATTTAATTCAAAGGCAAAACTATAAGGATTCAATCTGTGGATGTATATAAGCAAATTAATCAAAATGGATGAATAAAAGTAATTTCTCTCTCAGAAATATGAAAAGTTCTGCTCTTCAATATTTAAAAGTACTTTTTCAAAAATTAGAGATAATATTCTTAATTCTCACATCCATAAACTCTTTTCTTAAAATTAACATTTTTTCCCTCTATAATATGCTCATTAATTTTAGCTGTGTAGTTAGGTCTTAAATAAAGTAAATGTTAATGATGTTGAATATCATGACTAAACACCAGCAATGAGAACATTATTTTTCATACAGGGTGGGGCAAAAGTAGGTTTACAGTTGTTTGTATAGAAAATAATACAATAATAAATAATAATACAAGGGTAAACTCTGTGTTCTGCATACTCAGAACTGTAAACCTACTTTTGCCCCCCACTGTACAGTATTGAGTGATCACAGCAAATTATTAAAGTGTTAACCTTTTCTACCTATAGCGTATTTAAAACTGCACAGAGCTTTAAGTGAAACGTGGAGAGATTTGAGCAGAAACTGCCGATGGTCATTTCAGATTAAGCATTATTCAGCTACCATCTGGATGAAAACAATACTCTCTCTTCAGAAAGGAAATTAAC
Organism: Miniopterus natalensis; assembly: GCF_054644295.1. NCBI lineage: Eukaryota > Metazoa > Chordata > Mammalia > Chiroptera > Miniopteridae > Miniopterus > Miniopterus natalensis. Next base: position 125,595,105 of record NC_142082.1, read on the forward strand.
TTTGACACAGCGCCTCTGTTCCTCTATTATTTTCTGACTTTTCATTTATCTGGAAGCCTACATGCAAGGGGTGATCACCCTCTCACGAACGTAAGCCAGCAGTTATCAAATAAAAATCCTGCGTATACATGTTAATATATAACTTCTCATTGGAACACAGGTTATTGAGTATGTTGTTGCTACTAATAATCCCTATGGCTTTGTGCCTGTCATTACCTTCAGGCTATCAGAATTTTATGAGCACAAACCAATAATAATGATATTTCCCTTTTGCTTTTTATCCACACCTCATTGCCTTACATTGATTTGCATAAGCAATTTTCACTCTGATAATTGGAGCCAAACATCTTGTTGTAGGTTACCTTATGGAAAGAGCAGTTAAATATTAATCAAGAGAAATCTTTCTTTATTCAACCATATTTTAGATGATATGAACTACCCTAATTGGCTGAGCAGAAAGGTGACTCATTTTCTGACATGGATTTCAGGACTTGAGTTTATATCAAGTTTAACAAAGATCTTTCTTCACAATTTCAATTCCCGGGTGTTGAGTCGTAACAACATGAAGGATGATACTGCTAAGCTCAAGTCATTAAGACCATATTGTTTTGTTTGAAAAGAAAAAGCAATAGCACTATGTACTAATTATTTTTAATAGCTACTGAGCCAATCAATATTAGCTGAGGATTTCATAATTATAGTTTTATTCTTTTATTTCCAGAAAAAAAGTCAGAGGAAAAAAATGCAACTAGGGAGATTATAATAAGCAAAAACGAAATAAGGTCAAAATAAGGTATAAAAGTCTATCTGAAAGAATCATTACATGAATTACTTACCTTAAAAACAGAAGTATAACACTTACATGAGGATTTGAGCTACTGGAACTTAAGGTCTAGAGACATAGCTGCATGGAGCAAGCAGACTAACAGATCTCAGAGGGAAGGGGGGGTTGGAGGGGAGAGGAAGAGATTAATCAAAGAACTTGTATGCATGTATGCATAACCCGCGGACACGGACAACATTGTGGGGAAGGCCTAGGCTGGGGTGGGGCTGGGTGGAGAGGAGAGTAAAAGGGGGGGGACATCTGTGATAGTGTCAACAATATAAAATAAATTCTAAAAACAAAAGTAGATCCTAACTTATGGATCATATGCATAAGGATTGTTACATATGGGTGAAACTTAATGTATATGCACTTACTAAGAACTCTAGGATATGAAAGATGTAAGAATTATTGAAAAATGCTTTGGAATGGACAGTTTTTACTGAAGGGGGAATTTAAAGGAAGCATTTATTTATAGGAGCAAGGGAAATTCCAGGGAGATGTATAAAATAATCAAGAACTTCTAGAGACAAAAAAAAACAAGGAGAGCAAAATTGCAGGATATTTCTATTCCAGGAACCATATAGGAAATGAAAGTCAACAGCAATATTGGGCATGAAAGATTGTCTAAGTGGAAAAGAGGGAGAAATGAGGTTCCACTGCATAGACCCCATCCCAGTGTCCTGCCAGAAAGCAATCTACTTCTGCTTGTGGTATTATAATATGAAAATCACATTCAAACAGAGCATTATTAAACAGACGTGAAGCCCCCCAAGTGATCTTGCCAGATTTTGTGTGTGTTTTTTACAGTATGACCTGGGAAGGAATTTGGGAATATTTATGCCACAGACAAATCTGAGGTGATCAAAGTAAAAATTATAATATGTATAAAAAGGGTAACTTGAGCCTGTATTCAAGAGAGAGTTACTGGTTACTGCTGAACTGCCTATTGCATTTCATGTCCACTCTTAAGTCCTTACAATGAATGTATTATGTATTTGTGGGGTTTTTTTTTTTCATCATTTTTACTCACTGGAATCATTGCTAGGAGAAAATCTTGGACTGGAAAAATCACATAAGCTTACTCTCCAGATGTCCTATGTATAACTGGTCTTAAATTAAAAGCAATTTAGGCAAACTGCTGCTTAGATTTTCCTCCCTGCATTTGCCATATCCCATGAGAATGAGACCACCTGGAGGTGAGGAAGGTAGAATGAACAGCCAACAGTTGTGATTATAAAACCGAATCTTTGAAATTCTTTAGTTTATAAAAAGCAAAATTGTTATTTACAATAGTAAGTTTCCTGTCTTTTTTTCTTTGGTTCCTTATTTTGGAAGAGTAATAACTAAAAAATTAAAAATTTTAGACATATTACTGGTACTGATTCGCCCTGAGAGTACTAAATCAACTCATTCTTTCAAAGATGAAACTGGGGATTATAGACCACAGGAAACTGAGCTGTGGTTAGAAAATAAGTGAATTATGGTCACTGATTGTTTGATTTTAATTTCTCCCATCATAAATTCTTACAAAACTACTGAAATCAGATGAAAACATCTGCTCTAGTTACAAAGTATTGCATGGTCTTAATACAAATATTATGAAAGAGATAAATAAGGTATTAATACATTTTAAATCTCCATGCGTTAATATGACAACCTACAAAAATAATACACTATGATTTAATCAATAGAACAAAGAAATTGATAAAGTGTGTTAAATTGCCTGTTAGCAATTCATCACCATTCCCACTGTGTTGTACACTGCTGTGCATTGCATGGGCTGGAAGCTTCACTTACTGGAATCCTTTGAAAGTTAGGTCCAAGTTTAAGTTCTGCATGAAAAGCACACATAAAAGCCATGGAAAGCATGAAAGAAGAGAGTCATCATTGCTCAAGTAACAATGAGCAGGCATGTGGGCGTTGGCAGAGGTCAAGGTAAGCTGTGCCCTACCAGGTTTCCAGGTGCACTGCAGGCAGCTGGGATATGGACATCAGTTCCCTGTGATCCTTAAATTTCTTGATTTTCTAAGGTTTAGCAGTGGCTTTCCTGACCTTTACTCCTCTAGTCCTCCCAACAGATTTAGAAACGTCATATACTCTGTGTTAAATACCTTTCTGCCTGATGTACCTAGCGTGGTTTTGATTCTTCTACTGTGACACTTACCAGGAGTGGTATATTCCAGGAAACATACCCTCAAAGATGGAAATCTACAATTGTTTGCCTGCCTTCATCAAATTTAAATGAGATAATAGCATTGACAATGGGTAATAAAATTCTGGCAATCTATGGTTTTCAAGGCCAGGACAGATTCTTAAATTATCATTTATAGTTGCCTAAATTGAAGAATAAGCTTTGAAAAAACAAATGACTTTTTCAATAGAACATTACAGGAGAATAGAGAATTACAAAATCTGCAACAAAAATAGTCATTTCTGACAAGACGAGAGATTACAAAAATACTATAATCTCAGTCATTTAAATTCTGAGCTGAAGGTATTGGCAGGGAATCAGAGATTGTCTCTGACTATACTAAAAGAGTCTTGTATCTCCTTTAAACTTAGAATCAATAAAACTGAAAAGCAAAGTAAGGTTTGGAATTCTGAGTGGTAAAATCACAACTCCAGTGAATTCCACGGCTTCATTCGGTCTCTTATGTGAAAATAGGGCATTGATTGAGAAAGTGTGGGACACTGAGAATTGGAACGGGGACTTTTAAAGTCTAGATTCCACTGAGTTTCCCTTCAAAAGCAGCTCTTCTTGCCACTGAAAAAGTCAGTTAGCCCTTGTTTAAGTCCCCTGCAATGACACTCATCAAGGGGGATTGGTCCGATTCTCCTCTGGACCAGCCTCCAACCACCTCAGCGCAGTCAGATCCATAAGCAGAGCCAGTTTCAGCAGATTTCAGGAACACAAGTTCCAGAAATTCTAACTTTAGTAAGGACAACATATATAATGAAAATCAACAAGAAACTTCAGAAAGAAAGTCCTTAGAAATTGCCATGGAAAATAACAGTAGTTTAATAAAAAACATGTAAAGTATCCAGAGAAAAATATCAAAGTGTAACAAAATAGGAAAGGCAACTAAAAAGCAAAGGGAATAGAAGTTGTTTCTTAATAAGGGCAAAAGAAACATATTACCAGCAAAAACTCTCAGTAAAAATAAATGCTGGTTTGGCTGGACTAGTTATAGTGCTATAGCTGATCCTTGAATAATGTGAGGGTTAAGGGCGCTGACTCCCTTGCAGTCAAAATCTATGTATAAATTTTGACTCCCCCAAAACTTAGTCATACCTCAGTAACCATGGGAGTGGTTCCAGGCCCTTGTGGAGGCCAAAATTCTACAGATGCTCAAGTCCCCTATATATGTTATGGATCAACGCATACAGTCGACCCTCCGCATCTGCGGACTACCAGCCATGGATGGAAACAGCACAGGTATTTTTTTTAACCTGCATATAAAATGACACCCCCCCCCCAATTCAAACCTGTCTCATTCGGGGGTCAACTGAATATATATATTGAATACCATATAGCCCTAATGTTCAGATGATTAACTGAAGATTCAAGAACAAGGAATCACTCCCTTTTGCATATCTAAGTTACAAACTTTCCCATCAAATTAAAACAGCTTTCCAAAGTTAAAGTATCAAACCCAAATTATCTAACTAGTAAAATGTATCAAATAAATCTTAGATTCAGAGAAGGTGGGAAAATCTTAGAGCATTTTGTCCAACTCTTGCATTTTAAAGTCAGAGGCCAAGAAAGGTTTAAGTGACTTGTAGAAAAGATGCCATTAATTAGACACAGAAATTAGAGTCACTTCTCCCTACTCATTCCATTGTCTCATGCTTCCCCAAATATGCCTGTTATTGTTTGGGGAAATGGATTACTTAGATAGTAGATATGCACAGTTTTCAAAAATATAAATGTTTTACAAACATAGTATTTACAAGTGGCATCAAACTAAGGTTCAAGCTTGGTGGGCTCTATACTTCACTTTTAATTTAAACATCAAAACAGAAGCTAACTTATTAATTGTAGCCAGGATAAAACTTTCATGTATGTATATACTATTGCAAAGAAACGTTGTGAGGAAATTTACTTAAAAACGATGCAGGGCTGAGTGATTTAAGCAGCACACAAAATTCAAGAAGTAAGAGGAATTAGGCAAAAGTCTATCCAGAAGACCAGACTAAGGGAAGTGTGATTATTCAGCATGAAACTGTTTTCTAGGCTTACTAACAGCTAACCCAATGGATTACATGGCTATTAGGAGCAAAACATTTTTATCAAAAAGTCTCTGAGTCCCTTCGTACTGAGGAATACATGCGTGAGCTGGAACTTAAAGTATACTTTCCAATATAAACTATCAGAAAAGGTGGGAAAATGAAGTTTAATCTATACTGAGATACTTTTTAGGTTAAATATGAACATGTGAACTGACCCAGAAACTTCCCAGAAACCTTCTACTTTTCTATACTATGTTTTATTATATTTAATATATAAAAATATTACATTTGTAATTTACTTTATACCTATTTCTATTATTATGTATTTATTATTTATTATACATTACTTTTCTGTGGTTGTATTGGTAAAATAAAAATAAAAAAGTCTGCCTTGTTCCCAAAAGAGCATGAGTCAAAAGAATACAAAAGTTGTAAGATAACACAAATTTTAAAAAAGAAAGAACAAACAGTATTATTGTCCTCATGTGCAACATGAGGGCCAAGGACAGAGGACAGAGAAGATGAAGGAGGGGGAGGGAGAGGAGGAAGATTAATAATAATAATAAAGGAAATGGAAGGAAGGACAGAGGGAGAGAGGGAGGGAGGAAGAAAGGGAGAAAAAATATATTTTAAAAACTCATATCTGAAATTGCTTACACCTGTAACTCTAACCCTGGGTCTGCCTGCAAACATAAACTTCCATTTGTCAACATAGAAATAACCATGGTTAATGTAAAAACAATTAATAGATTTCCCAGCAGAGGTAAGCACTGACAGTCCAGATTAGCTCTTTCAAAAAGACTATGAACCAAGACTCCCTAGGGCCCTGTGGATGGGAAATATATTCCTATCAACTCTGTGACCACTCAGCACCGTGACATAAAGTGTCTGTTCAGGAGGTCATTTCCAAAATGTATCCCATACATCTTCATGCACAAGAGATGATAATTTATCACCTAGACATGGGGATCTACTGTAAACGAATCCAAACTGCTGATGATACACTAAATCTGCTTGAGTGATGAGTGTAAATAAAGCGGCGAGGGGAGTACTGAAGGATACAGATCTATCTGATCGATGAGATGTCACAAGGCAAATGAAATGCGATGTTGACAAGCATAGAGTCCCTCGGTTGAAAATTAACCAAATCAAGCATCAGGTGCACAAGTAACACAAGCTTCGCATGAAAGTTCAGCATATGGGAGTCAGAGGGCCAAGAGCCTGTTTCAGATGAAACTGAACAGACTGGGGCAGTCGAACCGGGTGACTTAAAAATCGATGTATTTTGCATACCACAAAAAGCATGACAGGGTGAAGAAAAATGTTGCGAGACAATAATCCTCTCCAAATAATATATCTATACGTACTCAGCCTGCCAAACAAATCCATACACATGGGTGAGGAAAGGCAATAAGAATTGTATACAGAAAATGATTTCACATCAACTCGCTACCAGGAAATCCAATTCGATGTGTGTTGCCCTTATTAAAGCTTAGATGTTTGCTGGGACTGTCATGCACCAGCTTCAATGGGGAAAAACAACAGAGTAGGGATAAAGAAGGACATTCCTCCAGAAAGTTGATATTCATAGAGGGCACTCCTTGAGAAAAAAGATTTTCCCACCTATGTGATCAGAATAGAGGCTTTAGCACAGGCCTGTAGGTTCAACGAAACTCGGCTATTCTGAAGGTGTCCTTAATAGAAAGAGCTGATTAAAGTAAATTCCAACCTCTGCTGGAACAAATCTGTAAAGATATTTTCTAAGGAAAATTATTCTTCAAGAAATGTCCATTTGTTCCTTTGTTGTGTTAAGTATATATAGCTTTGTCATAACATATTTAACTCTTGCTTTGTATTTTATCTTTTAGTTTATTTTGGGTAAAGATAGAATTATATTACTAAAATATCACCTGATCCCATACGTAGTTTATTTAAATTTCAAAATGAAAAGCTTACTAAGAACAGATAAGATTGATTGCTCTCTCTGTCTTAGCATAATTGTATTTCAGGTGAACATCAATTTACTTTAAAGGACACTTCTAAGTAGCAGAATGCATCATAAATAATTCATCAATCACAGCTGCTAGGAACAGGATTTACTTCAACAGATTCAATGAAATAAAAGTTCTATTTTTCTGTTTGTGTTTGCTTTCAAGAGTTAAGAATCTCTTTTCTAAGAACCCACTCCTAGATTCCAAGTTTCATACTCTACACACAGTATGATACAAATATTTCCTTTTCTCCTTTATTTAAAATATTGTATTTTCTAATTTCAAGACATTTAACTAGCTCTGAAACAAATAACAATCTACGCATATCAACAATAAAACAACAACAAAGAATGCACATGTATAAAAAATGGAATCAAGATTTTCTCAAATACATCATTTGTTTCGCTGCGTGTAAAATTTTAAGTGAAAGAAAAAAGCTGACTCAAAAAGTCTTTCGTAGATTACTTAGGATCTGATGGATTTGAAAATTACTTCAATTTAAAAATGTGTATTAAAGAGATTCTAAGTGGTACAGCAGTTCGAGTTTGGTCAGCTGATACAGTGAGTATCTTACCTCTTTCATTTGTCATATGGAAAGGTACTGCTTACCTTACTCATCCTAAAGTGTTCCATCAAGTTCAGCAATTTTTCAAGCTGTGAAAAATCTTTAAAATGAATATAAAGACAGGGAAAGGGTAAGAGAAAATAGGAAGCAGTTTACTTACTTGCAAACCCCTCTGAAATACTGAATGGCCCATAAAATTAGCCAGCATTCTAATTAAAGCAGCACCCTGCGGGAAAAGAGTATTTTTTAAAAAGAAAAGAATTTCAACCAAGTAACATGATTCTAAAGTTATTGTATATTAATAAAAAAAAAGTTTGAGTCACTCATTCTATTTTAAAGTAGTTAAGAAATAAGAAAAGCATGATTTCAATATTCCTCTTACATGCAACAATTGCATTTTTTATTTTGTGAATTGAAAACCAATGATTTCAAAATAGAAATCTGCTGGACAGGATATCTCAGGGCAATAAGAAGCTGTAATTCAGGAATAATAAAAGTTTTATTAAGCACTATATATGGCAGAGTTAATAAAACATGGTTCTTGTACTTACAAGTTCATAATCCTGTAAGGGAGAACACCCATGTTAATAAATAATCACATTAAAATATAGCATTGGAGTAACGTAGTTACTTACTCTAACCCTGGCTCAACTAAGAATAGCCTAGCTGTAGAAGTGGAGAGTAGGGATACCAAGCGGTCAGACTGTTTGGTTTCAAATCTTGGCTCTGCCACCTACTCACCACATTCACTCAGGAAAAAAATATTTAAGCTCTGTGTTCCTCACTTTTCTCCTTTGCAAAGTGCAGGCAGTAACAGCCCCTATTTAATATAGTTGTTCTGAAGCTTAAACGAATTAATATATGCAAGGCAGTTAAAGCATGGTCTGAAAAATAGTAACCATGATATGAGTGTTAGCTATCCATATTTTATCAAACTAATTATTTTTATTCCCTCTCCCTTTCTTTTAAGAGGCTGGCTACAGCCATCCATCCATATACAAGTAAAACATGTGATCGATATAAATATTTAAAGTAATAGAGGAAAATACTAATTTAAGAGTCTATCTCACCTTGAGAACAATTATTATATTGCAGAACAATATCGGTGCAAAAAGGTAGACATGTAATCAATATGGAACATTCCAAGTAATGATGGTTATGCCTGGGTGATCACAAATTCGCTTGCAAAATATAAATAAGCTTTCAAGAAAGTATTTCAATCTGCACAAAATTGTTTTTAACTATGGCCTGATGGATTATAAGCAGCAAACGTTTAAATATAAATAATAGCCTGGTTTTAGGGGGAAAATCCTTTCGTGGCTTACACATCGAATTCATATTCATTATAAATTTACACTCTCCAGTAACTCATTTCTTGCCAAGTGTCTCTTTTTTGTAAGAGAATCGTATCAACCACATATAGACTCATCCTGCCTGGGACTGAGCTGTGGCAGCCAGTCAAAGATGCGAGGAGGAATTTCCACTGTTACTAACATTGTTTCCCAGAATTCTGGGATTTTTATACAATACTCAGGCTCCATGAATCATCATTAAAGAAATGTCATAAAAAGATGTCAATCATCACCAAAATTGCTCCCAAAGTTGATATTCACAACTCAACAAATGATAAGCTGGACAAGCCATAGAGTTCTGTGCCTTTTCTGAGATATTCCCCCCCATAGCTTCTACTCTTTGCTGTTTCTTTTGCTTTTGCCTCTTTATCTTCTGCATACTTGTATAGATTCCTAAGATGTAAGTATTTATGAATCAATCTGAAGACCAGATTACAATTCCCTTTAGAATTTACCAGCTCTGCCTCTTGAATTTCCTTCACAGGCCCTGCCCCCCCATAGATGCCCCCATCTACCATAGCCACCCCCAGGGTGGAAACAGTCAATTCTGCAGCAAAGCTACCCCTTGCCACTTGAGGAGTGAGATTTCGACTCTCAAGCAGTCATCTCCAACTTTCCTTCAGAACAGCACAGCCATCTTCAGATGATTTACGTATTTCCCTCCAGGTAATGATGACTTGGTCTCTTGTCGAGCTATAAAAACTATCAATTTAGCACTGACTAATAGCAAAAGAATCCTTTCTAATCATAAAGAATGTACCCGTGTTTCCTGTTAGCAGAGTGCTAACAGGAAATAAAACCTAGGAATATATTCAACATATAAAAGTTATATATCACTGACTTCCCTATTATTACTATATTGTGTAATTTATTTTAAAAATATGATTGTGTTGCCCACTTGAACATTTTAAATTCTCCAGAGTAGCGTGCACGCTTCTATATTTAACTAGTCTTTTTTTTCCAAAGCTACGTTTTTAAAATCCTTATTTCACAAAACTTCATAGACAGATGGGCTTTCCAACTGTGATCTTTCAGCCAACATATACATGGCACCTACTGTGTGTGGCTTATAGCAGGGATCACACCTCTAATGCAGGCATAACTCATTGCAAATATTTTAGAAAAGCATAACATTGAATCCCCATTCATCAGTGTTTAAAACATGTTTTCACCAAGCAAATATTATTTACAATACTGTAACTTATACTCACTTATGATTCAAAATGCCATCCCCAATCAAACAAACTGGGTATTAGACAGCTTTACGGGAAATAGACTATTTCTACAAGATTTTTATAATTTGAGACTTGCTCAAGAAAAGCCATCATTATATTTACTGTATTATGGTTCAGGGAGATATTAGGATGGAAACTACTACCTGAATTTTTTAGGGTTTCATAAAAAATATTCCACAAAAGTACACTTATTAACCCATATCTCACTTAGTAATTTTTATATTTGGAGCATCTTTTTCATATAAGTTCCTAGCTAAAATTTATTTTCTTTTACATTGTAATCGCTTTCATTCACGTCAGCCTCAAAGAGAGTAAACACCTCCAGAGAAAGGACTGTGCCCTATGACTCAGCACCCCAGCTCCCTGAGCAGGGCCCAGAGGTGCTCTGGATGAGAGAAAGAGAAATGAGCTGCATGTGTAGCAGGTACTTTGTATTCTTGAAGACTACGCGGCCGGATATACAGTTTATTACTTTATTGGTATACCTCGGTGATAAGTAATCACTTTAGAAGAGAGGGAGATTATTGCAACTAATTTATTCCTTGAACATGTGCTTATTGAGCAAGACAGAACGCTCCGTATCCTGCAGAATATAAATAGGTGTGCCACAGCCTCTGTCCTCCAGGACCGCAAAACCTCGTGAGTGAGATGAGAGGACACAACACGCTACAAGATGAATTGCAAAGAAAAAAGTATTTGACTGGGCTTCAGAAAAGGGAGAGTTTATTCTGTCTGGAAGGATCTAAATACTGGGCGCTCTGCTGGCCCTGGAAGGATGAGTGGATTCCATAAACAAAGGTAAACGGGGAGCATTTGCATGGAATGGCAGGAATGGTCTCTGCAGACTCAAGCAGGTGTGAAAGTGAAAAGCACAAGCAGACTTGGTCTGTCTGACTCACCACTAAAGACCCAGTGCAAAACACAGCGTTAGTAGGTTCTCAATAAATACTGAGCCACTATAATATAGGAGAGGCAGTCCTGAGGTTTTGTGATCTGGAAAGAGTGGAACTAGGTTTTTTACTCCAGTGAGAAGGTAATAAGGAGTCAAAAAATGTAGAAATGTGCAGAAAAGTCTAAGTCCTAGCAAAAATTATTAACGATGTACCTGTCATTCATTAAGCAACTACTACATGCCTTATTCACGTTATTGTAAGAAGAACACTGCCGCTATTTTTATTGGTTAGATAAGAAAATTGAGCCTTAAATGGTTGTGTACTTACCCAAATTAACACAAGTAGTAAATTATGGAGCCAGGATTAGAATTCCACCAATACTTAACTCCCAAATCAGTAATCTTATTGAATTTGGATTACTTTTTTGTGATCCCAAATCAAAATAGTTACATGATACTCTCCAGAAACCTTGAGCATAGCAAGAAGTTAGAAAAAGAAAGGAAATTCCTAGAGTTACCCAGAGCTTGGAATCAGCAGATGTTCCCAGGAGATGGTGAAGAGAAACCTAATTCAATGAGACACAGTTGACATAGCCGACCAATGTGTCCAGGGTTGGCGATGCAATAGAAGACATAAGTTGGCTGGCACAATACAACCTGTTGATGGACTAGGAGGCATAAAGGTAGTTGAGAGCAGGTTCAGTAAGAACAAAGGACGAGCAAAGTTGAAAACAGTGAGATTTTTATCAGACGCTGTTCGAGGATGTGGCGGCGGTGAAAATGCAGCGCTCAGGTTTCTTCTCGCTGCCCCTCTGCATCCACCACCCTGCAGGCCGCACTTTCCTCAGTCCACTCCCAGCCAGTGACTGAGCACGACAGTGAAATGAAGATCGGCCCCTTCCAGGGAGATGGGGGACTCCTCTAATGGAGAACCTGGGCTTCAGGACCCCCCGTCGGTCTGGAAGGGTGTTTCTTGCAATTGGGCTGCTGTCTGAAACTCTTTCAACCCAACGCTTCTTCTGTGACTCTCTCCTAGCACAGACTGTGAACTGCCCTGTGACCTCAAGACAGCTGGCCCCACCTTCCTCTCTCCTTTCTCAAATAAATCCCTCACACGCCACAGAGAGTTCTTGAAGAAGGCCTGGCCCAGAAGGGCAACTTGAAATGCTGAGATCCAAACAAGCGTAAATTATTGGTCCCTTAGCTAGTATATTCCAATATTCCACTTTATAGATGTGTTTGCTCATATCCAGGGTATGAACAGGTAAAGAAATAATATATCATTATAATCAGTTTACATATGGGAGAAACTGAGGTTAAGGATTAAAGGAATTTGTCCAAAATTACACAGGTATAGTAATTACTAGAACTTTCTCCAGACTTACATCCATGCATTCAATTGCTGAATTATCTGTTAGCATAAAAACCTTTGAGGCAAGACTTTCTTGTTACTAAGTTACTAAAAGAATTAGTCTAATGATTCTAAATCAAAGAACTTTTAAAATGTAAGTTTCTAAATGATGTATCTGCATGAAATCTGGACATGTGTGCAGATTATGAGATGTTCTAACATCATTTGTTACTGAATAATGGCTTTTGGTCTGGAACAAAAGCATATCTTAAATTCTCCATGTTTTTTCCAAAGCAAGATTTTTATTTTTTTTTGGCAAGAGTTTGATAATTATATTTAGGATCTGAGTAAAAGAAAAAAATAAAAGTAAAATATCCAATCCTGAATATTGCTCACTCACAAATTGATTACCAAGAAGAAAGGAAGGAAGAGAGAGAGAGAAAGAGAGAATAAGGGGAGTGGGCAGAAATGGAAAGAACTAGTTTTACAAAGGAGGCTTTCTCCAGACTTACATCTATGCATTCAACTGCTGAATTATCTGTTAGCATGAAAGGAGGCAGAATGAGTGCCCCATTGCCCTAGTTACCCACACTTGGAGCCTTGGAGTCCTCTGATTTATTATTTCCTGAGCCCAAGTCTCTATCCCTGCCTGGGAGAACTACTTCACAGCCTCCCAGTGACAACCCCAGATGTGTTCTCACTTTCACAAGTCCACCCCATGGACTACATGGGACTAATTTAGTATTTACTTCTAAAGAAGGATCGTGTCTGTTGAAAGTCCTAGCTCTGTCATCTACTAGATGTAAGAGCTTAGTCATGTTAGATGAGCTCCCTAAGTATCTACAACTAGAATATAACAAGAGTAACAACAACAACTACTCCTCCTAACAATGATGGTGATGATGATACCTCAAGATTTTTCTGAGGATTCATTTAAATCCCTCATATATAGCATTTGGGAGAGTGTCTGGCACGTAATACACTTCAACAAAAGCACGTAGTTGTCCTCATTTTCATCATTACCACCTTTTTCATGTCAACACACTGGCCCCCCCAAACTGTTATTTTTAAATTTCCTATGATAGTAAATCAAGGCCGTACACAATGAAACTCACGTACTTACCAAGATTTTTTTCCATATACAGGGGTGGACAAAAGTAGGTTTATTGTTGTGAGCACATGAATCAGAGTTAATTCTTGTGTTATTATTTATTTATTTTTGTATGATTTCCATGCAAACAATGGTAAACCTACTTTTGCCCAAGCAGCCTCTAATTAAGCTGAGCTCATTATTCCATGAGCACACCTTATACCCTCATGTTTTAATCATACGATTGACTTCAACTGCAATGACATTCCTTTTCGGTCTTATATTCTAAACCCTATACATTATTCAAAAGCACAGAGTCCATACTATCACATGAAATGCCCCACAACTATATTAGCCCTCAATGCTTTCTGTCCTCTGAGTCATACATCTTTTAAGTCTAAGCTACGCAATTTATTAAATTATTTTACATGACTCGCTAATTGATTCAAATGACTGTTTCTTCTTTCCACAATTAGATGTGGGTCACATCATTTAGACTTATTATTGGCACACCTATTAGCTGTCAGTGCCATAATGTTTCCACTGCCAGTGAAAGACAGTCCCAACTAGGTGAGGTATCCAGAAACTACTTGCTAGTTTCAAATCAGCAATTCAAACCCTGCGCTCATAGCCAACGCACAGGTACTCAGTCTTCCCTGTAATGAAATTCACCACATGTGCTGAACTGGGGCCTTTTGTTTTTTAGTCTTCTCAAGTAATGGTATTCAAACCAGGTAATCTATATTTAAATCAACAGGAAGCCAAAAATGAAGACCACAGATGCAAGGATAAGAAAACAGGGAGTTTTTAAGTGTCAAAAATAGCACTTACTATACGGTGATGGGAGAAGATACAACTTTGGGTGGTGAGCACACAGAGCAATATACAGATCTTGTAACATAGAAACTCACACCTGAAACCTATATGTTCATATTAACTACTGTCACCCCAATAAATTTAATAAGAATAAATAAAAATGGCACGTACATGAAAGCTGTCAATTAAAGAAATTTGAAACAGAATAATACTATAAGTTCAAATGAATGTTCATGGAAGAATAAAACATAACAGCAGAAATGAACAAAATAGAAAATAAAGAAATGGTTAAGATACTGAAAATAAAACAGATCAATTAATGTGAGAAAAACATTTGCTATGACTTAGCATTCATTCAAAATAATGTATTTTAAACTAGGAAAAGAAGGGAATTCATGAACATGTCAAAGGCCATCTTCCAAAACTACACTGATTGGTGAAACACTGTATGTTCTCCTCAAAGATGGAAGTGATAAAAATGAAGCAATAAATGAGTATTACTTAGAAATGTTGTTAAAGTCCTTACAGAAATCAAAGAAAATCTATAGAAGTAATTTATAAAATCAATAAAACAGTGCAGCAAGGTTACCTGACACAGATCAATACACAAAAATCAAGAGAGTTGATATAAATCAGCAAAAACTAATTTAAGAATCAATTTATAGAGTCCTATTCTCAAAAGCAAATATACAAAGAACTATAACAAAACCAAAAATTATAGGGAAAAATTAAAAGTTGTTTGGCATTTTCATGGAGAAAATTGCATAACTTAACCTAAGACAACAGGGCCTAAATATGAAAAGCTATATTTCTTGTAAAGCTAGAAAAATCTCAAATAGCTTAAAATTAACCTATAAAATCTTCAGAAGATTTTCCCCCCCAGAAACTGTCATCATTTTAAAATTAATATGGATCGGCAAATAGTAAACAACTAGCAATTCTGAAAGAGAACAAGACACAGAGAATCATCACGCTCAGTATTAAACTAAAAATGCGATAGTGGTTCGACCTTAGCGAGGGATACACATGTAAAGCAGGGACCAGGATGCTGGATGACAGATGCACAAATGCTGATACTGGTGACAGCTGAGGAGGATAGTATTACAGAAGAGCGGGGCTAGGGCAGGGAATCCAATAATTAGCACTGAGAAGATTAATTAAGAATCAATTTATAGAGTCCTATTCTCACAAGCATCATCTAAACAAAAATAAAATTACATTTCACATCACAACATAAAAAGGCAACAAAAACATCCAAACATAATATAAAATGCAAAACTAAAAATATTAGGAAAAATTGTCAAAGCATATCTTTAAGAATTTGGAGTAAAGAAGGGTATTTTAAAAAAACGCATGAAGCATAAAAGAGAAAATGGGCAAAAAGACTACAATTGAGTTTTTAAAAGTCTGTGATAAAAGACATCATAAATCAAAAGTTAAATTACAGTCTTTTTAGCAACCAAAAATTAGTGCCCATAATACAAAAAACAAACAAACAAATAACAACAAAAACCCACCTCATTTATCAATAATTAAATCAATAGGAAAACCACTTTTTTTAAAGACCCCACAGGAAAATGGACAAAGGATATACACAGAAAATTCACAAAGAAACCCAAATGGCAAAAATATACGAAAGATACTTCATCTCACTAAGAAACAAGGAAATGCAAATAAGACAGCACTTCACAGCCATAACCTGGCAAAAAATGTGGGACTTGAATAGTACCAAGTATAGATAAAGATGTGAGGAGACAAGATCTTTCAAATATTCTAGTGGGATTGTATATAAAGATACAAATATTTGGGGGGGGGGGATGGTACACTAAGGTAAATTTAAAAATTGATATATTTATGAATTTAACAAAACATTATTGAGTGTTTGCTGTGTTGGGCACTTTTATAGGGACTGAAAATGTTGCAAAGAACAAACCAAAAAACTTTCACAGATTTTACATTCTGGCAGAAGAGGCAGTTAATGAAGAAAGAAACAGCTTTATGCCAAGTACTGATTACTGCTATGAAGAAAAACCAAGCAGGGTAAGGAGAGAGAGAGAGCGCTGGGGGAGACGGGCTCTCAAATTTATTAATGTAATCAGAAGAGATTTCTCTAATAAATGGCATTTAAGCAGAGACATGAATTAAAAGAAGCAAGTCTTGCTGATAACTGGGGGAAGAGCATTCCAGACAGAGAGAGCAAACACAGATAAAGTTACATTTTCTTAGTGGTTATCTTTGGGAAGAGAGGGAGAGACATAATAATAAAAAATAATATTTGTTAAATTTGGGTCTTGAGTACATGCATACCTGCTAGTATTCTCTGTATGTTTGAAAAATTTCTTGAGATTTTTATTTAAAAATAGAGATCTTTGGGAAAATTGCTAACCTAAAACACCTTATCATTGACCTCATTTAATTCAGTCTCCCGTGGGTTATATAAACTTTGGATTCCTCTTATCTTAACCTAAGTAGTGAAAAACCCCTTATTCTAAGATCTGTCCATGAGCCTCTGGGAGTATTTTGGTGCTACCATTTTTTTTTTTTAATTTAAAACAAACAACTAATTGAAAAAACAATAAAATATGGAATTGAATTAGCCAGAAATTTGAGTAACTAAATAATTAAGAACTTATGAATAATAATTTTCTTTTAAAAATCAAAGTATTAATAAACACATTATTTCCCATTAAGTTAGCAAAGCAATGGTTTAAGAATAATTGATATATATGTATATGTAATTTTCTCTGAACCAAATGGAATTGTGAAATGTCCCAAAACATTAATAGTGTTGAATGAGTAAAACTAATTTAATTTTGTTTTGAGAATCCAGAAAACACCATTTGCTTGTAAATAAATAAATAATAAAAACAAAAAGTGTTTTTTATCCCAAATTCATTTTAGAACTTGAGAAAATAAGCTAGAAAATAATTGCACAAAGGTGTCAATATCATTTGTGTTTTTTGAATATCAGCAAACAAATGGTACACTTGTCACTTAATTATAAGACAACTGTTCCTCGGGAGAGTTAAACTGCATCGCTGGAAACCCATATGAAATTTAGCATATTCAAAAAAATACAGCATGAATTAATATCAGTGAACAGGTATGTCAAACATATTGATAAATAAGACTTTGAAAAAACATGTACAATATGCTAGCCAATGTCAATCAAAGTAAGTACTTAATAAAATCATTACAAATTAGTTTTAGATACATTTTGAATAAAAAAATACTTCCCCAATTTCTGTCCAATATAAAAGATGACATAATGCTTCTTAAAAAGGCATTGCTGGATTTAGCTGAATGCTAGCAACTTAAGAAATATGGTTTATTATGCAAACAATTACATTAGTGTAATAAAATTTTAGTGTCAATTGGATATTTTGTCTGAAAATCAGAGTACAGCACTAACCTCTAATAAATTGTGTATTTTCTAAATAATATAAACATTCACTTTTTCACTTAATGATCAAACTGTCAAATATTCAAATATTTGAAAGTTATCTATAAAGTAATTTACAAGCACAAAACTTAAGTTCACTCTTCTTTCTAATTTTTCTTTCCTAAATTTTATATTTATATATATATATATGTATATATATATATATATATATAATTTTTAAGGTGTATAAAATACATATTGCATATAGTGAAAGAAAGAAGAAAAAACTGAGTGGGCATGTGACTCTTATGAGAACAGTGGTTTCTTAAATCTGGCTCCTCTTTAGACTCCTGAGCCCAGATTCTGGCCTTACTTTCCATACCACTAGGCGTTAGGAGGAGAGGAACCATGTCCTGCAAAACCCAGCTTTTTGCGGCATGACTAGATACTCAATATGTGTCTGTTAAACTAGAGAACTAAGTGAATGCACTGGTATGTGAAATATTCACAAAAACGATAGCAAAAAAGAACAGTAAATAAGTATAATAGCAGCAATATTTGGGCCAAAGGCTAACTCTTGGTAAATATTTCTCCTGTTTTCTAAGGACAAACCCACGTGAGGATGTCAGAAAGAAAATAATTCTGTAAAACCAGATACAGATTTTATTACTCATCTCCACTGACTCTTCTCTTTGGTGATGCCCAGGGTCACTATTCCCTTTCATAGATTTGCCCTAATGTTTTCAATATTTCTTGATACTTTTTTTTAAATAATGCATCCGTTTAACCATTAAATTACAACCCTTAGTAATAAAAGGTCCTTTTTGTATTTATATTAGTCATAGAGCCATGCCTCCAAAACTCAGATATGCATGTGCAGACACTTTGCTGACTGTCCTCAAGCTGGAGCACTGACAGTGACACTGGCGGAGGAGGAACTAGGGGAGACGACGGGCACTTTCATGTAACCTTCATGTTGCCCAGGAAAATCTGTTTTGCAGGTTATTAAAAACTGATTTTATAGTAATGGGAAAATGTCTCTGCATATTCATGTTTAAAGAATATTTTTGAACTATTATGTGTCATCAACAGAACATTCATAAAGTACAGTCCTCCCAGCAAAATAAAACACCATTTACAAGTTTACTAACCAAGCCAAAGGCAGCTGGAGTCTTGAGGTAATATTTCGAAGTCTTCTACCAATAGCTAACAAAAAGTACACAATTGCTACTGCCTGAGTTGCTAAGAAAGATTTTAGCAATGTTATCTTTAAAAAAGTATAAAGAAATCAATCCAGCAAAAGTACAACAATAGAACGCACGACCCTTTGTTCCTGTTTGAGTGCTTTCATGGTTAAGAAGTACTCAATCTGGAAGCACTGTTCAGAATGGACATGATGTAAAATATACTGCAGGGAAAAAATCATTCTATTGAACATAATTTGAAATAACTATGCATTGAACAAAAATGCTATAGGTAAAAAAGTCAGAGGGGCATTAGAGGAAATCCAGAGAAAAGATAAAAAGCCCTAAAAAATAAGATAAAATATTTTTTTCTGGAAAAAAAGGCCAGCCAAACAATAATACTTTTTAAATACAGGAAAGGTTCATATAAAGTACATGTGGTCTGTTGACTTTCAACTCCACTGGGAGTTAAACAGCAACCACATGAAAAAAAATTACTAGAGACATGAAAGAAATTTTTTAAAATATTTTTATTGATTTTTAGAAAGAGAGGAAGAGAGAGAGCAAGAGAAACATCCATCGAAGTGAGAAACAGGCAACCTTTGGGTGCATGGGATGGTGCCCAACCAACTGAGCTACACCAGCCACCGCAAGAAAGTATTTCTTAACCATACAAGACTTACTATTTGGCATTAATCATCAATGGAATATGTAGATTGTCCTTCAAAGGGTACTTTGAATAAACTATATTTTCTTTTTGTATTAAGGGTTAAAGTATTAATCCACCAGAAAGCAGAATACTCACTAGTAAGATGCACCATAAACAGCTGCATGTGGACTCTTGCTTAGCACTTTCTTTCATTCACTCATTTATTCATCCATCTAACCCAGTCTGCCACTAATATCCTTGCTGCTCCAAAATCCTTCTCTTCCATAGCTCATTGTTTTTCCTTTTGGGAAGAAAACAGTAGCCCAATAATTGCCAACTACACACACACACACACACACACACACAGGAAGCAAAAGAAACCTTGGGTAGCATCTTAAGGTTCTATATTATTATATACAGTAAAGGCAAACAAAACCAAGCCTAAACTTCAATAATCCCAAATTATACTAGGCAGGATCTTTGGATTTTAAACTCAAACAGGCTAACTAATTTTTAAATATTTCATTATACTGTACCATTATTTAGATTTGAAGGAGTTGATATCTTTAGAAAGGAATAACTTTAGGAAATAATAAAAATAACTGGGTCCTGACCTAAAGATACAATATTTTTCTATTTAAAATAATATACATGTTTAAAGGACAAAGTTATTAAAAAGGGATTTCAGATTTTCAAAAGTTTTCTAAAACATATATACAGTGAAATGACTTTTTTCTAAATGACTTTAAAATGAAGTCTATTTGGAGCACAACTGTATTCACAGGGTATTTTATGTAAACATCCCCAGCTTATCGGTCTAATTCAGAAACTCTAGATCTGAGTATACCTTAGTCTAAGTTTTATTGTGGGTGGTATAAATGCATTTTGGGGGACAGGTGTTAAAAGATTCCTCCATGGAATATTAAGGATATTCAAGTCAAGAAGACTGGAGACTTGGAGGTCAGTTCTCTGGACTTTTAGGCATACTTTCCACATGAGCAAAGTCGCTAGACATGACCATAAATAACCATGTCCTTCCTGTGGGCTCAAAATTGTCTTTTTCCTGTGAAACCCAGTAGGCACTAGGTGCTTACTCATCCAGACAAAATGTCGCTGGGCCTTCTCTCAGAGCAGAAGCTTTATTTAGCAGTTGTACCGAATATCTCATACGTTCTGACACCACTGACAAGGACAAAAGCATAGTACATTTTTTCATTAAGCATCCATATGAGAAACTCTTCAAGGATGGGCTCACACAAGAGGTTGATGAGCTTATTTACACAGATGGGCCATCACGGAATTCAAGAACAATATTCAATAAAAGCCACACTTCCAAACTCCACTGGGCTATAAAACTGAATTTACCATCCTACCAGATCCATAATAAATAAAATATGTCTTGTCAGCAAAAACCAGCATAACTAATCTTTCAATCGTTGTAATTAATCCACAACAAAAAATGGATCCATCCAAGTCTCCGCATTATTCTGTCACTCAGATATACATGGAAACACAAAGAAGGAAAACATCTTGTCTAGGGCGTGGGCTTGGTAACTGAATGACACTTTTTAATCTTCATTGTCAGATTCATTCATACATGATATGACCGATTTTCTGGAAGCTAAGAAAATTATTTTACTGTCCCAATATTTGAAGGATAAGGGAAATAATTGCCTGAGTGAGGTTTTCTCTGTCTCCCTTTCTATTATTCTGACTTCAAGGGTGAGTTTACAAAGAGAATGAAATGCCCAGATTAAAGTTTCATCAAACCTCTTTCAGATGTTCTCAAGAAAATAAATTAGCCTCTTCACGTGTTTCATTGAGAAAAGGATTATTTATTCCCTTGCTTCTCCTTTAGAAAGGCAGAAGTTATGACCTCAGTTTGGATGCTTGTGGGTGGCAGAGTGTAATGGGAGCAGGTTAGTATTGAGGGCTTGATAACACCTGGACACCAGTCAATAAGGTACAAGTGTTCATCACCATCCCCTCTTGTAAAACATAAGGACATCTTTCGCCTCCGGCTTTTGATTTTTGTTTTCAGTGTGGCAAAGCACAGATGTATTCTGTACTTAGAGAATTTCAAAGCTAAAAACATAACCACCCAGGCAACCAAAGCAGCAAGCTATTTATCATGAAGCAAGCTCTTCTGATGTGGGGCTCATGAGCACAAAGAATCAGCCTGTTTTGATAGACGGACGAGCAAACAGAATCTTGCCTGAGTTTACTCAGCAAGCCCAAGAGAAGAAATTCATTGTTTAAACTTTTCATTTAAGGCAGAGTTTTGTGTAATGCCATTAAGCCAAATTAAGCAAACTCTGAAGTCTCCATATCTGAGTGAAGAGGAAGAAAATAATTTTAAGAGAACGTATTGTGGTATTCCACAGTTCATACTTTGGAAAACACCACTTTTGTAGGGTAAAACTTTCCCAAGACACATACATAAAAATTTACAATGCCCTTTCTCCCAAGAACTTGAAAAGAAGCATTTAACACTCTCTAAGTAAATAGCTCTACATCACAGGTTCTGTTATTAGCTTTTCAAACTTTAGCTTCTTGTACCTGGCAACAAATTTCTACCTCTAGCTTTCTTCCATTCTTTTTATAATCAATCAAAATAAAAACAAACAAAACAAAGCAAAAGCATTGATTGTTGCCACCACCAGAAGCCTAGGAAAAATAAACCACCCTAATACCAGTGATGTAGCACCCTTTCATTTTAGAAGCAATTAAAGGTCATCTTGAGTTTCTTATGGTTGAACAGAGAGCAAATGTAAAAGGGAAACAGCAAATGACTCTTATTTCTTTATTTCTGGGAGAAAAGAAAAGGGGTTCTACTTTGCTCATAGCATATCCCTCCCAGATCCTACCAGCAACATTATGGCTTCAGCTGGCAACAAGTTCACAGCAATGAGACAATAAATGAGATGATAGAAAACATTTGGCCCAAGCTATAAAAATGTTTTCTTAAACAGAAGTGAAGAATGGTCAAAGATTTAGCTCTTAAAGTATACATGAGTATAATTAGGTACAGAAACGCCAGCAAGGGGCAGATGCACGTGGGTCCGCCCGTGAGCTGTCTGCGGCGCGGCATGAAGGCTCCCGAGAGGCGGTGCCCCTCTTCTTCCTGACCTTCCTCTCAGAGGTGAAGGGCACACTCTGAACATGCCTAATTGCTCCCCAGGCTTGTCTAAGACTCACAGGATGCCAGGATGAGGAAGTGCCGCTTAATGCCGAAGGAAAGCAAAAGCAGTTCCACTCTGTATTATTTTTCAGAAAAAGTACAAATAGTTCAAACTACAGAACTCTTACTGACTTGGGGTGGTGAACACACAATGCAATATACAGAAAATGTATTATACAACTGTATACCTGAAACCTACATCATTTTATTGACCAATGTCGCCCCAATAAATTCAATAAAAAATGTAATATTAGCATTTAATAAAGCATGACTGCGCTTAATAGTATAGACCCATATCCTATTTCTCTTTTTCAAGCTAAATGTTTAAAATAAAAAAACAAAAATGTCTCAAAAGTCATAGCTTACAATTACAAAATGTAACAGCTCTACTAGAAAAAAAAAAAGTCTCTTCATGTTTAATGAAGAATGTACTGTCTAAACATAAAAAGAAATCAGAGGACTGCTAGTCTAGTGTAGCTGACTAAGAGCACATATAGAATTGTTAGTGTATGAATCCTGACTCCAATATTTACTAACCTTGTAATATATAAAGAACTTATATAAGAGACTGGTACATAGTGTTATAGAAGATTTAACTGCGGTTATTATTTCAGACATAAATACCTTTAAATATGCTAACTTTCCCCCAACATTGCAACCACCCTCATTTCAATCTGAAAAAAAAAAAAATTCTTATACATTAGATAGCACTTAGAACTCTTGTAATTTACTCTTAACAAATGTGATGACTGGACTCTTGTTTCTCCTCATAGCAAGCGTGACTACTAAAGCAGTTTAAACTGCGCCAACGTATTCACAGAGTTCCTGCTGGCCCCGATGCCCCTCTAGAAGCAAAATGATGTGGCAGTGAATGTTTGTACATTTCATCTTAAAATTGTGGGGTTAGCAGCACCATTTACAATACCTAAGATCTAGAAACAGCCCAAGTGCCCATCAGTATTTTGCACCAAGAAGACTCAGAAATAGATTTAAAAAAAACAGTAGCTCAGTTAATAAAATCGGAGTCAGTCTGTTCCCAAGGATAAAGAATGAGGAAGAGACAGCCATTCTCTTGTCTAGGCTCATCTATGGGGATCCCTAAGAGCTGTTTGAGAAAGGGGAGCCCTGGTACACTGCCGGTGGGAATGCAGACTGGGGCAGCCACTGTGGAAAACAGTGTGGAGTATCCTCAAAAGATTAAAATTCGACCTGCCATTTGACCCAGTGATCCCACTTCTAGGAATGTATCCTAAGAATCCTGAAACACTAATTAGAAAGAATATATGCACCCCTATGTTCATAGCAGCACAATTTACAATAGCTAAGATCTGGAAACAGCCCAGGTGCCCATCAGTAGATGAGTGGATAAAAAGCTGTGGGACATTTACACCGTGGAATACTATGCAGCTATAAAAAGGAAGGATCTCTTATCCTTTGGAACAGCATGGGTGAACCTGGAGAATATTATGCTAAGTGAAATAAGCCAGTCAGAGAAAGACAAATATCACATGAGCTTACTTATATGTGGAATCTACAGGACAAAATAAACTGATAAACAAAATAGATCTGGTGACATAGAAGCATGGAACAGACTGACAGATCTCAGCGGGATGGTGGGGAGAGATTAATCAAAGAACTTATATGCATATATGCATAACCCATGGACCCAGACAATAGTGTGGTAAAGGCTGGGGCGGGGAGTAGGTGTGGGGTGGAAGGGGTCAATGGGGGGAAAAAGAGGATATCTGTAATGCTTTCAACAATAAAGATAATTTTTTAAAAAATTAATTAATTAAATAAAATTAAAAAATTGTGGGGCTAGAACAGTTTTGGGAATACGTAAACAAAACATGGGCATTCAACTGCTTGATCATTGCTTTGATTTGCTTTATATTAACCAGTGGGCTACATGCCAAAAATTTTCCACTTTAGGCCAGATCTTTTTATTGCACTGAGATAATTGCACCCTTTTGTAAAAGTACAGCTGTGAGATGCTGCACAACTGAATGGCATCAGCAGGTTTGCTTCTGGATGTGCTCAACTCTACAGAAGCCGATCTGTGTTTCTCAGTTACCTAGACCCACACAGCTCCACTCCAGCCCATGTACACCTCTACTTAGGGTCTTTGAGCATCAACACAGTCTTGGTTTAACATTTTTCTGAGGGTTCTTAGGCTGTTGGCTCAAATGTAGAAGAGGGTAAGCCAAGAAGAGCTACGAGGGTAACATAAGGATTGATGAGAAGGGAGGAAAAAGAAAATAAAAATATCTGGTCAAGGAAGACTCTCCAGGAGTCATAAAATAATGGCACTGGTTTCCTAAGATAAGCAATAATCGTACCTAAAAATCATTTCAAAAGAGAGATTAAATAAATGGTCAGACGAAAGACAAAATCATTTGAATAAATGTATAACCTCTCTACTGTGAAAGTCAACACCTATACTTAACTACATGAGCAGGCAATGAGAGAACAAAATTTGGAATCAGGTAGGTTTGGTGGAAATCTTGGTTCTTTTAATTATGAGCTTTATGGGTTTGAGGCAAAAAATGTAACTAGGCTTCAGCTTGATGTAATACGTAAATGGAACGACGTGTGGCAAAATGCTGGTAACATAGTGAGCACTCAATAAATAATAACTATTACTACAAAAAGTAGGCTGTGTTTGATTTTTAGATTAATGTCATTCTTCTATCTTGTTCAAGCTTTTAAGATGGTAATGAAAGAGAATAAATACGATAAAACAGTGCTTTGTTGATGGGTATAATTTATTACTTTTAAAATAAAGAAAATCTGAGATCAAACTCCAAGCTCTGTTTCAAAGAATGATGCCGTTGTTTAAGGCAAAAATTGTAGTTCCTGTAGCTAAGAAGTAATAATTTGATGAAGAAACAAAGGATGGACAAGTGAAGCTAAGCGTTGAATCTATGTATTTGCCCATGTTAGACCTTTTCACTACTTCTCCTCTGTCTTTAATCTCTTATGTTTGCCAACTCTGCCTCTTTACGCTGAACTCTGGATAGTTTATTCAGTTCTTTTTTTTTTTTTTAATATATCTTTATTGATTTCAGAGAGAGGAAAGGAGAGGGAGAGAGACAGAAACATCAATGATGAGAGAGTCATTGATCTGCTGCCTCCTGCACACCCCGACTGGGGATCGAGCCCACAACCCGGGCCTCTGCCCTGACCGGGAATCACACCCCTGGATCCTAGGTCAACGCTCAACCGCTGAGCCACGCCCGGCAGGGCTAGTTTATTCAGTTCTATCTTCCTATTTATAATTCTTCTCTCTTCAGCTCTAACTGTGATAAGTCATCTACTATATATACTATATTTTTAAATGCAGTTATTTCATTTTCATTTCTAGGAATCCTCATTAGTGATTTTTAAAATCTGCTTGCATTTTGCTTATATTTTCAAGCCCCTTTTTATTTTCTCAAATTTATTAATATGTTATTGTATATTCTATCTAACATATCTAATATTTTAGGCACATACATAAATGATTCTGCTTTCCATTGTTCGGCTGTCTCATGGTCATAGAACCTTGTTTCCTGCATGCTTCATTATTTTTGACTATGAGATGCTCTCTTTCCTTGGGATTTATCTGTGGAAACCTTTTGAGATATGATATGAAGGCATGAATTTCTAAAAAGGATTTGTTTTAGTTTTTGTCTCTCATCTGGGAGCATCTCTAGTCCAGGATTTTAATTTAAAATTAATTTAAAATTCAAATTCTGGCTTAATGTTTACAGTGTACCAAGGTTGTTTTGGTTTGAGCTATAATGCCATGCAAGGGTTACTTACAGCTATGAATTTTCAGAGGATATTTTCTTTCCCTCTCCACTTGCTGTCCAATTTGAAACAGACTATTTCTTTGTAGTCTTCTGAGGAAGGAGATAGGTTTATTTCTAGTTTATCTGTGTGTGAAGGTGTAGTTTTTTAAGGTCCTGGCTTTATGGGAGGCCTTCCATTAAACTTCTCACCCTCAGCTTTGTCTTCTTTCTCTGTCTCTGTAAAACCTTCAAAACTGTGCTCAAATTCTCCTGGCTGGGAAAATGTCTTCAAGACAAAAGCCAGCTTCAGTATTTCTTAAATCTCTCTACTTTTTAAAGGTAAGAATCGGTTGTACGAAATCATAGTCAAGCCTTCTAATACTGATAAAAAGGCAACTCAAAAAAATCTGAAAGGCATTCTATTTTTTAAAAGAAAAAAAAGTGATTAAATGCTACCAGGAAATATATAATAGCATGAAAGGATATAGGAAGCATAAAATCTCTAGGTAGTTTCCTCAGTACATCATCAAATGTCTCAGTACATCATCAAATACATGAAAATGTCTGCGAAAGTGTGTCCAAAGAAATATTTTCATTATTTCAAGGGAAATAGCATATTTACCTTCAAAAAAGCTCTGTGAGCCAAACAGGTGTGTTTTTTTTTGTTTGTTTGTTTGACTAGAATTGTATCTACCCTGCATAATAACACAATTTAGCCTATTTGAAATAGAAACTCTGATTGAAACTTATACATGTTATTGATTAATATAGAGGTGATTTTTTATGTATTTGGTACAATTTTTTTAGTAATTAAAAATAGATAATCACATGATGCCACTTATATACGGAGTCTAAAGAACAAAATAAACTAATGAACAAAATAGATCCAATGACACAGAAGCACAGACTGACAAATCTCAAAGGGAAGGAGGGGGTGGGGGACTAAAAGGGGACATCTGTAATACTTTCAACAATAACAATAAATTTAAAAAAAGGAAAAAATAAATAAGATAATAGAAATTACATCAAAAAAATAATCTTTGGGTTGACATGAAAGAGGAATAGTAATTAAATGGGTCCTTAATGGTAAAGCAGCTAGAGGATATAACTTTTGAACTTATGTGTAACATCAGTAACCATATCAGGCTTCTGAAGATTTTTCTATCACATCAATATACTACGTGTGGTTGATTAAAAATCGGTGGTGGGTCATCGTATGCTAAACATAACCCATTCACCATTATTCCTCAGGAAAATTTAATTCAGCTCAACTTCTTCCAGCCTCTTCCATTATTATAAGTATACAAACTGTTTATATCCTGAATATTTTTCCAAACATTCTTCTTGGTTTTCTCCAAACATTCTCTTTGTTGAAAGGTAACTTTATTCCTGTTCTCCTTTTCATGCTAAATTTCTCATTTGTCAAAATGTCAACCCCTAATTCCAGTTGCCTTGATTGTTTACCCTTTTTAATCTTAATTTATTCCTAACTTTACTTGCCCTTTTTCTAACCTCCACAGGATCCCATTATTCCAGAAAAATCTATTCAAAACATTGTGATCCCCTTTTGTGGTAAGGAAGGAATATGCATTGGCTGATTCCCAATTCTTTTTAGTTTTTAATCTTCAATTGCCTTTCTCTTTGATTATCCTGTACAAAACAATTTCAGATTCACAGATCTCCTAACTGAACTGACCTTGTTCTGTTAACAGAAGCCCCATTCCTTTCTGAGACACATTATAGCTGCCTCCTAGTTTAATGGAATTAAAGTTGCATATAGTTGCCGGGTGAGCAAGTTACAGCAATGAAATACTCTTTGTATATTACCATTTACACTAATTGAAATGGTACTTTTTATTTTTAATTATGCCTATTGATGAAATCTGGCATGAGTTAACCCTTGCAAAAGTCATTAGAATGACGTTTTTTTGGCATAAGCAAAATACTAAGAACAACTGTGGCTGAGAAAGTGCTTCAGAAAGCTGCAGAAGCAGAATCGTGCTGCAACCAAGTTCTGCAAGCTAAGACTTAACAAAGCTCCAGCTCTTAAGCTTCTTATACTGTGTAATCACCACTCTGGATTCCACAAAAAGAGCTGAAGAATAAAGTCAAAACCAATGCTGCACCTTCTTAAGCATTTCAGCAAAGTAAAAAGGACAGACAGAAACTGTGTGCAGCAGAGGAATTCAAAACCAGCATCCTAACCATTAGTTACTAACAGAATGAGACACGAGAGGGGCCAGATAACATAATAATCCTATGGGATTAATCCATTCTTTACACTATTGAATAACCTGCTATTTATTTTTATCAAATACACACTTTTTTCTTTCAGTTTCATCAGGTAAATCTAAATCAGGGAGGAACAGCTAGTGGAGAGAAGTACAAGTGATTGGGAAGAAAAGGCAAGCTGTTTCAAGTATTAAGAGATTTGAGGAAGAAAAAAAACTCCATTCTAATGGTGATGAATCAAACACATACACAAAAGAAAACTTGCTTCCATAAGCAAAATGCGCAAATTAATAATTTACCAGTAAGTTGTAAAGGCATTTATCACAGAAATGCCAATAAAATCATCTCCTCCCACCGTGTACATTTTCTTTAAAAAGGCAAAAAAAGCATTTCCTTTACATGATGTCTTAAAGTCACCTGTGGCCTAAAATGATGGTAATTCAGGGCCAAAGGCAAAGGCAAGACTCACTGGCAATAAAGAGAAAGAGTTACTAAAGTATGTTCTACCCTAGACATTCTTTTTTTAAAAAATTTGTCTTTATTGTTGAAAGTATTACAGGTGTACCATTTTTCCTCCCAACTGACCCCCTCCACCTCACTCCCACTCTCTCCCCAGGCCTTCACCCTGTCATTGCCTGTGTCCATAGGTTATGCATATATGCATATAACTTCTTTAGTTAATCTCTTCCCATCCTCCACCCCCCTTCCCTATTCCCTCTGAAATATAATCGTCTGTTACATGAGTCAATGTCTCTGGATCTATTTAGTTCATCAGATTCTTTTGTTCATTAGCTTCTTGTTAAAGAAGACCCTTCACCATTTCCTGTAGTGCTCGTTTGGTGGTGATGAACTTCTTTAACTTTTCCTTGGAGTCTCTGGGACAACTTCAAGAGGCCCAACATTCGTATTACTGGGGTGCCAGAAGGAGAGGAAAGAGAGCAAGAAATTGAAAACCTATTAGAAAATAATTACAGAAAACTTCCCCTACCTGGGGAAAGAAATAGACTTACAAGTCTAGGAAGCACAGAGGGTTCCAAACAAGAGGAACCCAAAGAGGCTCACAGCAAGACACATCATAATTAAAATACCAAACGTTAAAGACAAAGAGAGAATCTTAAAAGCAGCAAGAGAAAAGCAGTTAGTTACCTATAAGGGAACACCCATACGACTGTCAGCTGATTTCTCAAAAAAAACTTTGCAGGTCAGAAGGGAGTGGCAAGAAATATTCAAAGTGATGAAAAATATGGAACTATAACCAAGATTACTCTACCCAGCAAAACTATCATTTAGAATTGAAGGTCAGATAAAGAGCTTCTCAGACATTCTTTTGATGTGTTTTCCCCCCCGCAAATATCAACAGATGATTCAGAGATGGGTGGATATTATCTCTAAATGTTTCCATTTTACCTAACAAGCAAGTAGTTTGCTTCCTTCACCATTCACACTTCTACATGTATAATCAAGGGTGAAAACAAAATGCTACAAAACATAAATATGTGCATTCAAAATTAATTTCTAACAAATTATGAATTTTGTAGTATGTTGACTATGCTATACCCTGAAGTCAAGATCCAGGAGGAATCTTTTCAGTAGTCCTCCAATTTAGTTTGCTAATCTGTGAACAGATTTTATTTTATTTATTTTTTTTTCTTTCTTATTAAATTTATTAGGGTGATACTGGTTAACAAAATTATACGGGTTTCAGGGGCATAATTTCACAGTAATTACATATCATCTGTACTGTGTGTTCACCACCCCAAGTCAAGTCCCCATCCACCAAGATTTTATTTTTAAAGAACATCAAGGAGTAAGGATTTTATAATCCCTGGTAGTTCATATTAAAATGTTTATTTATTTTAAATATATCTTTATTGATTTGAGAGAGAGGAAAGGAGAGGGAGAGAGAGAGATAGAAACTTCAATGATGAGAGAGTCATTGATTGAGCCCGAAGCCCGGGTATGTGCCCTGACCGGGAATCGAACCCTGATCGCCTGGATCCTAGGTCAACACTCAACCGCTAAGCCATGCCCAGCCGGGCATATTAAAATGTTTAATTGCCTGTTTTTGTTAAGAAGTTCTTTCTTAGATGAATTGAAATTTCTACCAGTAATTTAAGGCCATTTATCTTACTCTGACCTTGATGTTGACAGAGAACTAGTGAGTAGTTTTCCTATAATGAGCAGTTACATATGAGAGCCAATTATTAAGTTACCCCTAAGCCCTCTATCCTTCAGGGTGGGCATGTTAAGTTCCTTAGCTTTTCTGACAGGCTTTATCTCCAATTGTTTCTAAAAATCTCGGCTTAATTTATCTCAGTCTCTTAAGCTTGTTCACATTTTCTTTATAAGATGATCATAAGCAGTGATTATTACTTCCCAGATTTTATAACCCTTATTTTTCATTTGCATGTCAGTACATTACTTATTTTAAAACACTGCACTTTTCATTCAGGAAAGTCCCTTCCTTTAGTATATGTCAAAAGACTGTAACTCAAATCATATCCCCTATTGAAACAGTGGTATAATTGGTAATTAATTAAAGAAGGTATCCTCGTAGAGTGGAAAAAGCATGAGTTAGAAACAGTGATGTGTAAATCCCAGCTGACACCTGGGAGCCTGAAAACATTCTTAACTCCCCTGGGACTCTATTTACTCTTATATAGATTAGAAAAAATAATATCTCTCTTACAGGGTGGAAGGTTAAATGAGATTATTAAGTGGATGTCCAGTGAAAAATAGACTCAAAAAATAATTGATACTATTATTCCTGTTACTTATATTATTGCCATTATATACCTCCAAAAAAGCCTGCTGTCCAACTGTTTTACAGAAAAGACCATAAGTGCTATAGTTAACCTAAATAGCTATATATAATGCACAAGGTACTGCATAGTAAAGTATGTATAAATGTGTCATAGAGAACAAAATAGTAATTACATTCATTTGATAATATGTATGTAGTTGACTATAAATAGGGAAAGCAAAGGCTAAGAAAAAGGACCTGTTTAGAAGAATAAAAGCTGGAAAAACTGGCAGAACAGGGGACTGACTGATTATGCCTGAGGCAGGATAGTGCAGAAACAGCAGGAGAATAGCTGAGCCGACAGGATAGAGATCCCGTGAGGTCCAGGGCTGAGGGGTCAGGGCACATGTGACAGAACCCATTAGAAAACAGAATGACTGGGCAACATGATTTTCCTTCCCCCTCTGGAATTCACATGGAATTACATCAAAACCTCCTTAATCTTCTTTCAAGTGCCAACTCTTCCTCTTAATTCTTTTAAACAGATGGGATCTTTCCCTCTGAAACACCATAATGTTTTGCTTCTATTGCTTCTCTGACATTTACTTTAATTCAACTCAACAAATACTTATTGAGTACCTATGACATGCAGGCAGAGGAATGAACACTGGAAAACAGTGGGAAACAGACATAGGTCTCTTTTTTTATGAAGATCACTTTTAACAGGAGCTAGCAGGAATCCAGATAATATAGTCAACATATTTATTGAATAAATTGTATAATATGTTAGAAGATGATCAGTACAATGGGACAAAACAGTAAGTGGACCAGACTAAGGGAAATAGGTGATTAGAACAATGAGGTACATTCAAATGGATGATCTCTTTGAGTAGGTGACATTTAAACAAAAATTTCAAGGAGAACAAGTCAGAGCTGAGATGATATTTGAAGTAATATCACTCCACCTACGGAGGGAACAGCCAGTTCAAGGGCCCTAGTGTGATAGGGAGTTTAGCTGGATTTCCGGGAAAGCAAGAGAGCTGGTAAAGCAGGAGTACCATGAGTGAAGAAACAGAAATTACAGATGAAGTCAAAAGGATAACAAATCAGCCAGCCGGTGTGGCTCAGCAGTTGAGCATCGATTTAGGATCCAGACCACAGTTCGATTCCTGGTCAGGGTACGTGCCCAGCAGGGGGTGTGCAGGGGGCGTGCAGGAGGCAGCCGATCAATGACTCTCAACATTGATGTTTCTGTCTCTCTCCCCCTCTCCCTTCCTCTCTCTGAAATCAATAAAAATATATGTTTAAAAAAGACTAGCAAATAAAACAAGGATCAGGAGTCTATGGGGTCTTGGGGAAAATGGGGTGAATGGGGATCAGATAGGGCCTTGTGAGTCATTATAAAGACTCTGCCCTTTATTCTCACTTTGGGAATTGTGAGGTTTCAAGCAAAGAAAAGTGACTAACAGGTTTTAAAAAAAGATCACTCTAAATGATTGATTAAAAATAGACTGTAGGGAGCAGTATTAGAGTAAGAGAAAGGTTTTAGGAAACTATGTGGCAATATAGTGGTGATTCAGACCATATGGCAACAGTAATGGTGGGGAGAAGAGGTCAGGTTCTCAAAATACTTTGACAGCAAGAAACAACAAGATTTCCACAAATAGAATGAACTAAAAAGATGCTCAAAGGCTGCCTGGGAACTTGGAGTTGCCATCCTGGCTCGTTCACTTACTAGATGTCTAACCCTGTGGAAATAATCTCCGTAATGTTTCCTCATCAGTAAAATGGGTTAAAATTGCCTACATTCCAAGTCTTCTGTTAGGAGGAAATGAGGACAATACATAATACATGAAAAGTATTCCACAAAATGCCTTGTATATGGAAAGTGTCCATTAAATGACAGATGTGCTTTACTGTTACTCTTAGTATGATTATTGTTTTCATTCCACATGTTTTGTCTAGTAGTAGTTATGTTTTTGATGGCAGGCACCACCTAACATTGCTTTTTCCCTAGAGAAACAACTTGTCCTGTAAAAAGAGAATGTGCTCTCTCCCTACACTAATTATGACCTGGCTGACATGATGCTGTGGATGGGGAACCTGGTATCCGAAGGGACAGTAGTGCAAATGTCTGATGGGCCTTTTCATATTCAAAGATGATAGATATTGTATATATTTTCCTCTTTAATCATACAAAGATTTTTAAACTTTAAGCCAGGGGTATATTGGTAGAGTATTGCAAGTTGAATTGCCACACCCCCTTTTTTATTCATGTTCATCATGACCCTTGTGGGTTTTTTTCAGCTTGCCAATTCTTTCCTTTTACTTTGTCATTTTGTCTCTAAAATATATCAACCTTGATAAAAGAATTGCTAAAAAGTTTTGGGTTTTTAAAGTATCCTCTTTAAATTTGCTTAAGTCATTTCAATATCTGTTCCTCTCTCCCAAGCTTGTAGCAATGCTCTCCAGCTTGGCATCACACGTAAATGTAATGAGCCTTCACTTACTTTCATCATCCAGGTCATTGGGTCATTAATTCATATTTCCCTCTGTGATTTTAGAGAAAAGAAACCATGTTAATCTATCTTTTCCAGTCCTATATATGGACAGTATTTTCCTATTTACATTGTACTTTTGGGATAAAAAGTACTCGCTTTCATTCTACTATTAAAATTGAAATTTATTACTAGATAGCAATTTTACTGGATGTAACTCTTTTAACTCTTTTATTTACAGACTAGTCCTTACCTTTTTCCCTTCCGATTCTAAAAATATGTACGTGATTTTAGTTTTTTTATTCATTTAATCCTAGCCTTGATATTATCCATATTGAGCATTACTTGGTATTTCGTCAAAACCACTCAGATCTCAGATTTAAATCCACAAAAACAGTGTCTGGTCTGTTGGTTCCTAACCTTTATTTCCCTATAATCTTTTACAGCCTTATAATACATTTCTATATAAAAAGTTATTTAAAGTATAATAAAGTTACTATACAGGAAAAATAGCAAAAAAACAGAAGTGGGAACAATTAGAATGACTATTAAAAGAATAATTACAAGAGACAATACACCAGCAAAGCACTGACACAATGAGAGGTTGACTTTTGCAAGAGGTTAATGTTGCCTAGTAATAGAGATCTTCAGGGAGGAGAGCACGGAAGGGCAATAGTGGCAAGAAGTGTTATTAAGTGCTACACACTACAGTACAAAACAATAATAGTAAGTTCTGCATGTTACAACTCTAGACACAACAACCTTTTCTGAAATGTCCCAACCTATCTTATTATTTCTATCTCTACCATGCCTGCAGGCCTACCCCAAAGCCTCGCAGTTCTGTAACCATGTTGAAATCCTTGATATTCTACTCAATCACTATTGTGTTCCATTTATGAACCTTCTCTACAAAAGGGCTCTTTTTCTGCCTTTTTGTCACTCTCCTTTCCCTTACTGTACGACTATATCTTTTTCTTATTTTTATCATAAGTCCCAAGATTTTGAGGTTGGCATCCATTACTTTTTTCTAACCATCATTTTCTTTTGAAACCCGACTTCAAGTGATTCCAACGGGCTTCCGATCACATGGCCTCTATATCTCTCCCACCAGAGGGAAGAGCTCATTAGCCATGCTAGCCAGCCAGAATGTCCCAAGGGAATCTCTGGCTCATGACATACGGATTGGCCAGTGGTGATCTATTACCTAATCAGAACAAACCATAGCCCTTTGGAGGGACAAAAATAGGTTCCATTGTGAGGAAGTTTACTTTTTCTCTGAGCTCATTAGGATCATAAGGTTGAAGACTCTTTCAGCCTAAACTTGCTTGGGGCCACCTCTCTAAGAATTATCTAGAAATTATGTCAGGGAGAGGGAAAGAGCCATGAAACTGATGAAAAGTAGATTTCTGATGACACTGTTGAAATACCTGAATTCAACCATTCCTAAAGCTAATACTAAATCTCAGGCATATCAGTTTTTCAATCAACAAATTCTTTTTGCTTAAGATGAATTAAGTTAGTATTTCCATTTAAAATGGAAATACTGTTGTTAACACTTTTATGTTACTGCACTGACATTTATAAGCTGTCTCTCCTTTGTGTCTTATTGACTTTTATACTCTAGCACTCAGCACAGAGTACCTGGAACATAAGCATAGGCTTACAATTGATTTTAGAATAAGTGCTCCAACCAGAGTTGTTGATCAAATATGGTAGCAGTAAGAATGTTGGCTCTGGAAGCTAGTTTTCTGGCCAACATATCTTTGGATTTATTTAAAATGAAAATAATATCCCCCAAAGGGGATTATGATATTAAATGAGTTAATAAGAATTGTAAATGTAAAAAATTTGGTACAGTGCCTATCACAGAATAATCATTCAATAAATGTTAGCAGTTGACATTATTTATGGCTATACAGTTATCCCTGTTGCCTGTCATACATCCCAGATGGTTTACCCATTTCATCTACAAAGTTAAATTGGTTATTGCATGTTACTGACATTCTAACTTACTGATAGAAAGAGTCTAAGAGCTGAGGGAAGCCAAACTGGAGAAGTGAACAAAGACACTAACTATATACATCGGGGACTGGTAAAGAAAGAGTCAAAATGAAGTCCCTGATATTGCAGCCAAATTGTTCTTATTTTTACTTTTGCACATACACATTTGAAAATTATTTTCCATATGTGCCAGCAGGAACAGGGATCACTATTTTTTACTACATTTTTAGATGTTTGATTTGGCACCATGTGGGTGAATCCAAACAATGAGGGCTCATCAAGTAAGCATGGTGAACAAGTAGAGAGAAAATTAGTAAGGATATAGAAGACTTAAACAGCTCTTACCAACCAACTTGACCTAATTGCCATTTATAAAACATTCCGGCCAACAACAGTGAAATACACATTCTTTTGAAGTGTATGCGATACTTTTCCCAACAGACATCAAATTCTGGGCCATAAAACAAACCTTAATAACTCTAAGAAGCTTCAAGTCATACAGAATATATTTCACTGACCACAATAAATTAGTAAGAAATAACAAAGTTTTCTGGAAAATCTTCAAATATTTGTAAGCTAAACAATGCACTTTAAATAACTCATGGGGCATTTAATAATTCAAATAGGAAATTATAAAGTATTTTAAAGTAAATGAAAATGAAACCTCAAAATATCAAAACTTGGAGCACACCATTGGTAATACACTTAGGAGGAAATTTATAGAATAAACTCCTGAATTATAATAGAAGAAAGGTCTCCAACTAAAGACCCCAGCTTGTACCTTAAGAAACCAGAAAAAAAAGGACAAGTTAAACCCAAAGTATATAGAAGGAAATAATGATTAGAGAGAAAAAATCTATAAAATAGCAAGGGCAAAAATCGATGAAGCCAAAAACTAGATTTTTAAAAATAAAATGTATAAACTTCCAGCTGGACTAATCAGAAAAAAAAGGGTGAGACAAAAATTAATACTATCTGGAATAAAAGAAGTGACATTTTTAGATGTGTTGTGGTTATCAAAAGGATAAGAGAATATATCATGTCCAACTGCATGCCAGCAAATTAAACATCTTAAATGAAACAGTTGAATCCTTGAAAATACACAAATTATCGAAGTTTACTCAAGAAGACATAAACTGAATAACCTGCTATATATTAATGAAATCATTAATTAAAAACCTTTCCCTGAAGAAAATTCCAGGCTCAGATTGCTATACTGATAAATTCTACCATATACTTAATAAAGAAAGAATATAAATTCTACACAAATCCTCACAGAAAACTGAAAAGGAAATAATAGTTTACATTTTATGAGGCTAACATTGTAACAGTAACAAAACCAGACAAAGACATCACAAGAAAAAAACTACAGGCCAATATCCCTAATGAATATAGATGCAAAATTTCAAAACTTTTTTTAGCAAATTGAATCCAAAAAATGTATTTTAAAAATGCATTATGACTAAATGAATTTAAGATTCAGAAAAATCAATCAATATAATTTACCAGACTACAAAGCAAAGAAACAAAAACCAAAATATGACCATCTTGATAGATGGGGGGGAAACATTTGTTGGAATCGTCATACATTTCAGACTAAAATTTTCAGCAGTGTAGGGACACAATGAAACATCTTCAACATGATGAAGGGTATTTATAAAATATTTGAGAGAAAATCATACCTAATGGTGAAAGACAATGTATTGCTCCTAAAATCAGAAACAATACAAAGATGACTGGTCTCACCTCTTCTATTTAAAGTTACATAAGATAAATATACAAAAATCAACTACATTTCTACATAGAACAAAAAAGTCATAAATAGGAATTAAAACCAATACCATGTGCAATAGCCTAAAATATAAAATATTTAGGCATAAATATAAGATCTGTTCACTGAAAACTATATTACTGAAAGAAAATTGACTCACACACATATCATTCACTGATTTTCAACAAATACGCAAATGCACATCCGTAAAAAAAGAATGGACTTTTCAGGAAATGGTTCTTGCAAAATTGGATATCCATATTCCAAAAAAAAAGAAAAAACTTTTGATTCAAACTTCACACCAGATGTAAAAATGAACTCAATATAAATCATAGATCTAAATATGAACTTAAAACTATAAAATTTTTAAAAGGAAAACCTTCGTAGCCTTGAGTTAATCAAAGATTTCTTAAATATGACACCAATAGCACTATCACTTTAAAAAAAAGATGATAAAATATACTTAATTAACACCTTTTGCTTTTAGAAAACACTGACATGAAAATGAGGGACAGGTCACTATTTGAGAAAAGTATTATTTGCATATCATATGTCTGATAAATAACCTATATTAAGAGTATTTAAAGAACCCTCAAAACCTTATAAGAAAACAAAAAACCCAAGTTTTTAAAAAAATGAGCAAAAGATTTGAACTGGCCCTTCACCAACGAAGGCATATGGGAGAAAACATGAAAATGAAAAAATGGTCAATAGCATTAGCTATTAGGGGAATGCAATTTACAACTGCAATGAGACACCTTACAATATCTAAAATAAAAGAACTGGTTATACCTAGTTAATGCTGGGGAAGACGCAGACAAAGTAGAGCCCTGGTACACCGTCTGCGGGAATGCACCATGGTACAAAGGCGCAACTGCTTTGGAAAACAGTTCATTCAGCAGCCTTAAAACATTAAACCTACTTATCATATCATCTGAGCATTCCACTTCTAGGTATTTATCCAAGAGAAATAAAAGCAAATACACATACAAAGACATATGTTCACAGTAAGTTTATTTGTAATAGTAAAAACTGGAGACAACCCAAATATTCCGGTGACTAAACAAATTGTATTATACCCATATATACTACAACGTGAATGTATCTGAAAATCATCCTGTTGAGTAACAAAAGGCAGACAAGAAAGAGTGCATACTGTATGATTCCATTTATATAAAACTCTAGAAAATGCAATTTAATCTATAGTGAAAAAGTTGATCAATAGAAGAGTGAAGATGGATGGGAAGAGGGATTACAAAAAGGTGTGATCAAACTTCTAATAAATACATTCATTAGCTTGATTATGGTGATGTTTTCATTGTGTATACATATGTCAAACATATCAAACTGTACCTTTTAAACATATTCAATTTATCATATTCTAATTACATCTCACTATAGCTGTTCAAAAAAAAGAAATTTTTTCTTGAGAAGTCTTCATTGAGACTGAATAGATCCTATCATCACCTGGAAACAGGGAGGAAGGACAGTGGTACTTACAGCGTAAAGATACTTGGCTAGACATGAAAACGAGCCCACGGCTAGTATTACACTCGATGGAGAAAAGTTAACAGACTTTCTTCTAAGGTCAGATACAAGACAAGGATGCCTAGTCTCACCATTTCTATTCAACTTAGTACTGGAGGTTCACAGCATCAAAGAAAAGAAACCAATAAACAAAAAGCATCCAAATCAGAAAGGAGGAAGTAAAATCATCTCTGTTTGTAGATGACATGGACTTATATGTAGAAAACCCTACAGATTCCGCTAAAAAACTGTTACAACTGATAAATTAATTTGAAGGATACAAAATCAACAAACAAATCAGCTGTGTTTCTAAACACTAACAATGAACTATATATGAAAGAGAAATTAAGAAAGCCATCCTATTTATAATATCATCAAAAGCAATAAAATGTTCAGGAATAAATTTAACCAAGGAGGTGAAAGATTTATACACTAAAAACTATAAGACACTGATGAAAAAATAGAAGACACAAATAAATGGAAAGATATCCATGTTCTTGAATTAGAAGAATTAATATTCGTAAAATATCCATGTAACACAAAGAGGTCCATATATTAAATGCAATCCATATCAAAACTCAGTGGTATTTTTCAAAGAGATAGAAAAAAAAAATATCCTAAAATTTGCATGAAATCAGAAAAGACCCCAAATAACGATAGCAATCCTGAGGAAGAACAAAGCTGTAGGCATTACGCTTCCTAATTTTAAGCTATATTACAAAGCTATTGTAATCAAAGCAGAATGGTACTGGCAAAAAAAAACACAAGCAGATACATAGAACCAATGGAACAAAATAGAGAGCCCAGATATAAATCCCCTCATATGTGGTCAACTAATTTTTGACAAGATCACCAAGAATACGCATGGGGAAAGGACAGTCTCTTCAATAAATGGTGTTGGGAAATTGAATATCCACTTGGCAAAAGAATTAAACTGGATTCCTGTCAAACGTTACTCAAAAAAAATTAACTTAAAGTGAATCAAAGACTTAAGTATAAGTCTGAAACCCTAAAACCAGAACAAAAGAAAGGGGAAAGTATTCTTGACATTGGTCTTGGTAACGATTACTTAGATATCAAAAGCACGGGCAATGAGAAGTAAAATAAACAAGTGGGACTACATCAAACTAAAAGAGCTTTGGCACAGCAAAAGAAACAGTCAATAAACTGCAAAGGTGAAGTACAGAATGGGAGAAAACTTTTGCAAACCATATATCTGATATGGGGTTAAAATCCAAAATATACAAAGAACTCATACAACTCAATAGCAAAATTACAAATAATCCAATTAAAAGGAGCTAAGAACCTGAATAGAAGACATACAAACGGCCAACAGGTATATGAAAAGAGGCTTAACATCATTAATCATTAGGGAAACGCAAATCAAAATCACAGTGAGTTATCACTGCATATCCATTAAGATGGCTATTACAAAAAAGACAAGAGATTACAAATGCTAGCAAGGATATGAAGAAAAGAGAACCCTTATACAGTGCTACCGGGAATATAAATTGGTACAGCCATTATGAAAACAATATGGAAGTTCCTCAAGAAATTAAAAATAGTGCTACCATATGATCTAGCAATCCCAGTCTTGTGTATATATCCAAAGGAACTGAAGTCAGTACCTTAAAAACTATCTACAAACCCATGTAACTTTTAGCATTTATTCACGATAGGCAAAATATGAAAACAATTTTTCAATGAATGAATGCATATAGAAAATTATATTATTCAGCCACAAAAAGAGGGAAATCCTGCCATTTGCAACAACATAAATTAACCTAGAGGCCATTATACTAAGTAAAATAAACCAGACTGGGGAAGACAAATATTATACGGTATTACTTCTATGTGGAATTTTTTAAAAAGCCAGCTTCATAGAAATAGAGAACAGAATCATGATTGCCAAGGGCTAGGGAAAGAGGGAAATGGGGTGCTATAGGTCAAAGGGTACAAGTTTTTAGGAGTAAGAAGAAGTTCTGATGATCTAATGTATATCTTGGTGACTATAGTTAATGACATGGTATCAAATACTCGAAAGTTGCTGAGAGTAGATCTTGAGCATTCTCACCACAGAAGAAAAGTTAACTATGTGAGATGATTGATTACCTTGACTTTGGTAATCATTCCACAATGCATATGTATATCAAACCATCACATTGTACATCTTAAATATACATAATTATATTTGTCAATTATTTCCTCAGTAAAGTTTTAAAAAATATATGGCTAGAGACAAGTAAGCAAGTATGCTTTATAATGGTGGTCCTAAGAATGGTGGCAGAGTTTGCTCATTTATCACATTTGTAAAATGGCAAGCCTTTGCACCAAAATGTAGAGAGGGTAAAAATAATAATTACTGTATCTTTATTCTTCCTCACTGTTTTGACCTTAACCTTCTTGAATAAATTTGAAATTATTCAGATATAATGAAGCTAGAATAGATATCATTTATGTGTAAAAGCACATCTATACATATTTACTCAAAATAATATTTTCCTGATATTATTCATCCTAAAGTAAATTATTTACAAATAGTCTTAGAATTGGTGGTAGGTAAGAAATAACTACAGGCATCTCAAGCTATCTTAATAAATTATTTTCTGCATTATATTTCAAGAGTCTATACAGTTTAAGGAACTGAATGTGCATCCATCAAAATCTAGCCAAAAACCTCATATATAAAAAGTAATATATATTTTAAATATTTATTGAATATTTTCAATATATTAATATAGTTTAAATATAGTTCTACATTTCAACTTATTTTTATAAAACATCAAAAACACCCTTTATGAGCCAATGTGATGACCGGTAACTTGAAAAGATATTTTCTAGTACAATTTGTATTTTTACATAGTATAACATACAATATTAACTAATAATCATTGAGATAATCATTTCCTAAAAGCAAAACCATATATCTCAATTACCTCACCAAAGAATTCTGATGAATCATTTGATCTCTAGTTAAAATTAGAAATATTTTGCTTTTAAGAAAAATGAATATTTTGCTTTTAATATTTTTTAAAAACTTACATTATTAAATCAATAAAGTACACAGAAATCCCATAAATGCAATTCAATCTGCACTACACCAACGATAAAGCAGACTTTACCACTATTTTAATTATTATTAAATGGCTACTAAGTGTCTAACACTGAGAGGTACGTGCTCATACCAAAATTAGAACTAAAAGATAGAGCTATAAGGAAAATCCTAATCCAAGTAACAGTGGGGAAAACTTCAGAGTGTATTGCATTTTTATGTCTGGTCACTGGTCCAAAAATCTCTGCCATTCGAAGTCTAATCTTTAAATTTTAATTTATTACGCTTACAATCCAGGAAACATGCTTAATCCCCCAAATCTCCCTTAAACAATGTTTGTAAAATACATGTCATGTCACTGCCTACACCTGTTGGCATCAATCAATCAAAATAAGTATTTAAGGGGCATTCATGAAAAATAATTTGTCACTATATAGGTCAGTTCTCTTATTAATAATATTAAAACTGACACTTGTGTAACTCCATTTGTACAGCAATTTCATATCGAGTCTGCAAACATTTAATCATTAATGCTCCCAATATTTCTATGCATTATTTGGGAAACATTCATCTCCATTTTACTGATTTATAAAGCTAGGCCCTAATTCATAAAAATGACACAAACCTAGTAACTCTATGTTTTCTAACTCACCATCCATTTTTATCAGCCAGGAAGAAGTGAAAAATATAACACATCTAACATGAAATAGCTTGGCTACCCCAGGTTAGTGGACTATCCAGTTGACCCTGGGGTCTCATCTCGCCCCACCTTTTTATAGGCGATCCAGTCAAACACCCTGTCGATGTCTGTCGCCTGGAGCACTTCCTGTGACACTGGATGGGAACTGGCCAAGCCGTCCAGCAGCATCACCTCATGCAGAACATCCGTCAGGAAGCGCTGCTTTTCCTGCAATACAGTAGATGGGGTAATGTCATCGGTGATTCATGGTTATGACAGGACGTGTGACAACACGAACAGAATCTGTGTTACCTAATGGATGATGTTCATCGGCCTACACGGTGGGACTGAACTCTAAAGAGAATCCAGTAAATAAAATGCCTCTGACGTTACTCTCAAATGAAAGTGGTTGATTTAAGCACATGAAACAAATCAGTGAGCTACAAATAGATAAAAACAGTAGACCCTGTGCTTTAACACTGGTTAAAGCAAATTTG
Source organism: Miniopterus natalensis (assembly GCF_054644295.1). NCBI lineage: Eukaryota > Metazoa > Chordata > Mammalia > Chiroptera > Miniopteridae > Miniopterus > Miniopterus natalensis. Next base: position 125,638,622 of record NC_142082.1, read on the forward strand.
GACAGTGGGCACATACTGAAACTAAGCTCATTTGTGCATTCTGCAGGGTTGAGGCTACAATTCTGGTCCCAAATAACCTCTTTAGTGCTATTTATACCATTTATTTCCAACACCATCTGAACAGCTCAGTCTCTCTCCCTGTGGACCTGGTTTCTCCCCCCCCTCCCCAAACATACTTACACACATACATTTATTTTCTGAAAGAATTTCAGGAGACCACAATAAATAATAAAAGGCATTATTAACATAAAACTATAGTATCTGTAGATGTAAAATGTAACATGTGAATTCAGAATAATGGACATAAAGTGGAGATCAGTAGGTATTTATATTCCATTAAGTTGTGAAAACACAAAAATTCTGAGACTTTTATTCTGTGCATTCCTGAGACATTACTATTTGCTGTAATAAAAGTAGATTTGTTATGTTAGGAATAAACTGTAAAGAAAAAGTACCTCTCTGTTGTTTTTGTTTTAGGAAGCCTGCTTTAAAGAAATAGCTTGGGTTCTGTTAACAAAAATGCTGGCAGCTATTAGTCCTCCTGGCCTCCTCCTTTCATTGAGGGAGCAGAGAAAGAAAAAAGTAGCAAGAGATAACAAGGGCTAAATAGCCCCTAGATAATTAGAACCTGAGTATCATTACAGAGATTAAAGAGTGCAACACTTAAATTGCTCTAGCTAATTCTGAATTCATTCCTGGAGCCTCCTAGTTTTGAGCCAGCAGATAAACAGCATGTTATTTCTGAGTGAGTTGTAATTTCAAGCTGAGAGTTCACCAATCCTGGACTTTAAAAAAGAGAAATGGAGAATAAATATGCTAAAAACAATAGTTAATTGGGCATATATGTCTGTGTTACTTTAAATATACTGTAAAGAAACATTTTTGTTCACCATCGACTCAGTGATTTAGCATGTTTAATCAATAACTTAATTAATTAGCCACCCAACTATATACTGTAAGGTTTATTTTTTAATAGTTTATTTTTATAGTCTATGGAATATACAGGTAATTTCTTCAGTCGTTTTTTGGCCTAAGAGTTTCACATCAGTGGCCTCTGCTCCATCAAAGAGGATCATGGAGCAATGACTGAACCCAAAGTCACTCTGAGTTCCAGAGACTGCTCCAGACCATAAGAGGCCACAATGAGAAGTTCAAACTTACGATGAATTAATTGACAAATACGACATAAGCTCATACTTTATTTCTTCTCAAACTGAACTCCTCATCTAAGACAAATTAAAGAGCCTAAAGTTGGACCTTGTGATCTAAAATTTTAAGACAGAAAGATTGGTATTTACATTGCTCATTTTAAGTCCACTAAAAAGCAAAGTTATGAGAGTAAAAGAAAATCATGTATTTCCAAAGTAAAAATGTTAATGCTACTTTTAAGCAGGTATGCAATTTTGTTACTCAATTTTAAAATGCCCATTAAAATTATTTGAAATTGGAATTTAAGGCAGGAATCATGAAATGTGTAATTAATTGTACTTCAACTTGACCAATGAACACTTTTATTTATAAAAAGTACTAATTGAAGAGTTGATTTTTATTCAGAAGATAAAATATTCAACCCTTCAAATAATGATTGCCCATAACATTATGTCACTCAAACATCTGATCAAAAAACACAGTGTAAAATGAACTTAAAGTGATGCTTTATTTGCATCCTAATTGTTAATATTTAGCAACAATAAATAAATATTGATCAGTATTAAAATTTAGTAAACATATAATGGTTTCCTAGATGTGATTTTTAAGTGTTATAAAGTAATTGGTTATACAATTATAAAAATAAAATCTAAGGTAAATTTCAAAGATGAAACTTTCTTATTGAAGCAAATATAAGTTGTAATTGTTTCAGGCATCTGGAGAAAGACAAAAACAAACCCTTGCCTAGTCAGTAGAATTTCAAGAAGTGTTTAAATTTAGTCGTGTTAAGTCAATCAGCAAAAAAAAAAAAAAAAAAAATAGCATCTTCTACATTGTTGGAGAGAATGATATTGTGTTATGAGAAAAAAAAAAGACATTAAAAGAGATTAAGAGAGAAAGAAGAGAAAGAGGAAAAAAAAAAAAAAGCCTGGAAGAAGAGCACTCACAAAGCTCAGAAGATAGAATACCTTAAATCAAGAAGAAAAAAGAAAACTCTAGACAGAGGTAAACCCAATTTAACAAAACTACAAAGGGCTTTCCAGGAGAGGAGGTGCTAATGTTTTATAAGGACCTGTGTCACTATAAAATAAGAAATGATCTTAGCTTGTCAGTCCCTGGCCGGGACCCTCATCTTCCTTCTCATCAATAACAGCAGCAATAACAGCAAAAACTAAGTATCGATTCATTGCTTACTGTCGACCTGAGACTATGAACCTTAAGTAATCTTGGCTGTGGTGTGAGATGAGATAAAACAAAATAGTTCGCCACAGTGAACAAAATCCTCTTACAGACTAGAAATGCTAAAGAATTTGGGGGGGGGGGGACAGAATTATTCTTTTAATAATGATAGATATATAAAAATAATAGAATTATTTATGGGAAGAAGTAGCTTTTGACTTGACCACTGTAGAAACTTTAAAGGGGCGTGTGTGTGTGTGTGTGTGTGTGTGTGTGTGTGTGTGCAGGGAATATGATACTTATGATGCACGTTCAACGGTTAGTTTCTATTCTACTTCATATTTTAAGGACACTGTGATAAGCCATTCTGCCACTTTTAAAAAGCAGCACGACAAGGTAAAATGGAGAACCTATTTACAAGGTTAATAACAGTAACAATCAATCCTCCCACTCTAAAATAGACAGTCCCTGAAGTTGTTGCACACATGCCTGCATTTAAACAGTTCTAATAATATTGAAACATATCACACCGCATTGAACTATTTTAAAAAATACATTACATTTGAATTTTTGGAGACAAATGCAAAGGCTTTTCAGAAAAGTAAACAAAGTTTGAGTAAATGCACAGAGTTGAGAACAACACCTGGGGGGGAAAAGCCATTATTATTTTATTCACTTATTTATTCAATCATCCACTTAACAAATTTGTAATAAATTCTTACTCTATGCCAGATATTGTTGTACTGTGTTTAAGGAATAAATACGTGACTAAAACCTAGTCCCTAACCTTAAAGAACTCAAAAGTGAAAGAGAAAGTACAAGAGAATGACAGATAAAAAGCTAACCGCATTAATAATATGATGGATGCTATAAAACACAGAGGGCGAAATGATTAATTAGTTCAGAAAAGGCTTCACAGAGTAAGTGACATTAAAGCGGGCTGTTGAAGGATGATGGGTTACTCAGATGAATGGGGGACGCGGCTAAATAAAAAGGGCAAAGCCAGACAGAGGAAACGTGGGGGGAAAGCCACCCTGAATCCTCGGTGATCGGGCTGCAGTTTGTTCGTAATAAATAGTAGCAGACACAATGACATAGTAAATGCAGTGTCTTGGGAAAATTAACTTATCTGCGGTATACAGGGTGACTTGATGTATATAGAGGCAGGAGACAGGAAGTGGCTTTTGTACCAAGTGGGAATGTGGCGAAGATGTATTAAAACAAGCTGCTGCTGAAGGCCACTGGATCTGTGTATTCTGAATGGAAAATCAACTGACACTGATGCTGCGACACCTTGGCCGCCTTAGTGGATGCTGGAGAGGAAGGACTAAGAGATAACCACGTGGCTTCTAGACTTGAAATTTTTTTAAAGGGGGGTGGTTATTGACAGAAATAGAGAAGTGAAAAAAAGTTTGGTCGGATGGGCAAGTGAAAAGATCAGCTTTAGACATTGCAAGGAATGTGACAATGAACATCCAAAAACAATATGCTTTAGAAGCAACTGAAAGTAAAAGCCTGGGTCTGAGATAAGGTGCCGAGGGCTAAGCAACTTTCGGCAATAAATTTTAGTTTGCATTAAAATATAAATGAAGTCTCAGAAAGAATTCTTTTTATTATTTCTTATAATATTAGCATTTCATATATTGGCATTTAGTAATACATGTAAAGGGAGTTATTAAGAACTCTAATCATGGCATTAGATGATACACCTGAGAAATGACATTCCTTGATGTCTCAGAATGGCTGCCTACATGTCAAGGTCTGAAGGGTTAAAAGTGAATATGCCTGGTCTAGCCATAGTCACGATGACGAGTGGCAAAATAGGAAATACTATTGAAAGGTAGGGCTGTCAGCAAGTTCCCATAAGAAGGCTGACTAATTTTAGTGGCAATAAATATCAAGCAGACACTCTGTCACCAGAAAAGAAAGAAGAAAAAATCAGAGTAATCTGAATTGAGATAAAAGAAAGTCAGATACATCAAACCAGACAAGGAAGATGAGAGCCAAGCCTGAGCCAATTCAGGCAGCGGTGAGGTGCTCACAGGCATTAAAAGAGCAGAAAGAATTGCTCAGAGCAACCATGGGTGGCACCAGGGCAGCCACCAGGACTCAATATTTTTTTGTTTGTTTATTTTGTTCATTAGATTCCACATATAAGTGAAATCATATGGTATTTGTCTTTCTCTGACTGGCTTATTTCACTGAGCATAATACTCTCAAGCCCACCCATGCTGTCGCAAAATCAGTTTTTTACAAGAATGGATCTGAATGTAAATGGCCCTTTGGTATTCCTCGGCGAAGACAGTCACAATGCTGCAGAGTCCTAGGCTGGAAGAAAAACAATCTGCCATTCGCTAGCTGTGTGATCTTGAGCAAGTTACTCACTCATTTTAGATCTCAGCATCTGCATTTGTAAACATATGTGATTGTGAAGATTAAATAAGAGAATGTGTTCCACAAATATTTATTGAACACCTGCTATATCCAAGACGGTATACCTGGTTCTGGGAATGAAGAGATGCAAAGACATGAATCTGACCCTCAACAAGTTTAGAGCAGTAAAAGAAGAGACAAAGATAAAAACAAGTATTAACACACCACCTGCCTGCTATAAGTAAAAATGGAAGTAGGTTCAAGATAAAGTGTGACTACACAGAAGGCTGTGATTTGTGCCTAGGAGAAAGCAGGAGAAGCTCCTGAACTGATATTTTGAGTTGAATCTTTAAGGACGATCCAAATTTTTCTGGAAGGATACAGCACAAGGGGGCATTTTGGACAGAAGGGAATATCTGGGAAAATTCATGAAACAATCTGTTACGGAGACCAGAATTTTGCATGGCAGAAGGTGAGATAAATGACTAATGATTAGCACAGACAGGTAGAAAAGCACAAAATCATTAAGGATCCTCCATGCCAAGTTAGGAAGCTAGAATTAAGAAGTGATGTCATCAGAATTACATTTAGAGAGATAACTTTGAATAAGTAGTGGAAAGTGAACAAGAGTGAGAAGCAACTGGAAACAAAAGTAGGTCAACACTGCATAATTATACACAAATAGCACACAATATGGGCCTTATTTTTGTGATCACAAAATATTTCACCAGTTATTTCTCTAAAATGTAGTCAATTTGGGGATGACCAATGGTGATCAAAAAGTATTTACTTTAGAATTCCAAAAGGCATGAGTTAAATGTAGATTAGACAAACATATACATAGACATATAGATATGTATACAGATACACATACATATATCCAAATAGATACAAATATTTCCCTTTTCAGGACTTTCACTTGTTTATGTAAAGCAATGTCTTATTCCATTTTTTAATATCACAATATCCTCTTGAATGAAGATAAACGCACTTTCTAATCCTTGGAATCAAATCCATAAGAATGTCTGGTAAAAATTATTTTAACAATGTAACCTAATTCCATACGTCTACATTGACTGCTTCACATATAGGTCTTATGTTAGGGGCTGGGGAACCAAACACACTGGGGCACAATTCCTGCCTCCAGGCAACTCCCATTATGATAGGAAAGATAATGCTATTCGATAGCTAAAGTATTAGCATAAACAAAGTACTATGGGAGTAGACAGTAGAGGTAAATTTATAGGTAAAAATACCTTCAGTGTCTATGACCATATTGAGTCAAGCCCAATTGATCCAAAGAGAAGAAATAAGATATATGTCATTTATCTTTTACTTCTCTGGAAATCTATACTACCACAGGATAAAGACATTTAAGGTGTCATAGGTTAAACAAAATGCCACATGAATCATTCCTAATCGGAAGCTCTTGCTTACCCAGGGCTGGAACGAAGGATATGGGCACACCCACCACTGCGTGATTCGGCTCTTTACTGTTATTCTTCATGTCTTATTCAAATCATGACAAAGGTTAAAACAGAGCAATATAATCAAGAATTCGAGCAAAAACGCAAACATGTTTGGGGAACATTTTCATCAGGTTTTTTAATGAGATATTGTATCTCTGTGACTTTGCAATTATCATCTTTTGTAAACACGTAATTCCATATTTATAAATTAGAGCTTATTTGGATTCCAAGTTTCCTAAAATGTCAAAAGAATTGTATTCTGTAATTTTATATTGTCATCTTACTTTCATGAATTTTTTAAATGTTCAAAGATATTTTAGGCTTTACTCCATTGAAAGTTAGTTAGATATACTTGTGAAATATTATGTCATTATTTAGCTGATTAGTTAACATTTTATAGACAGCAAAATCATACTGCTGGATGAAATAAAACTAAAGAGCTAGTGAAAATAAATGTTGTTTTCATAAAATAATGTACTTTAAAAATTAACATTTCAAAATCTCATGTTTAAAATACACATATGCAAGATGTTAATCATTTTTATGTGCAGCTTGTTAATATAATCCATTTATACTGAAGTCAAAATTGTGTAAGCATACACATGTACAGTAGGCATTGAAGAATATTTTTACAAATAGTCACCATTAAGGACTACAATGGAATAAGCACTGTAATGAAATCGTTTCCTCTGTATTTATTTATATAACCTTTTACAGAAAGTGGTGCATGGACAGAATAATCCAAGCAGACCTCTATGGATATAACATTATTCGGTAATTTCACACCAGCTTTACAATAACTAACCGAACTGTGTTTTGTAAGTTATCTCTTTTAACTATCAACTACATTTTACCCACTACCAAGCCACAAATGTTCTAAGATGACTTCATCAATGTATAAACTAAAAAAGCAATTATATTTCTATAAGAGTATCTGAGATAATTTTTTTAAGCCTCTCATAATCCCAAAAAACTCCCTGGACAAGTTTTTGTGAACTGTCATACTCTCAAACATGACTAACACAAAGAGGGAGGGCTGACCTGCGAGGCTCTTCAATGACTGCATCCTTTAGCTGCCTCATGTTTTCTTTGTGACATCCAAGTTAAATGTGTCATGTCTTGTATTATGCAAGATGTGACACAGCTGAGGGAAAATGTTAAGATAAAACGCAAAATGTACTGCATTACATACAACCAAATTCTGGGCCTTCTGCAGACCTACTCAAGATGCTTCAAGGTATTATTCATTGCCATAGTCACCATCAATTAGTTGTTTTTATTAATTATGATATTCCTGGATCTTAAGAAACAATCATGAGGGTACTTCAAATAATGTCGGTCACAATAATAATTATGAACAGGTTGTCTAATCACACAACTCATTCCGATTCTAGCAGCCCAAAAAATCTGTGAACAATCACCATATGCCATGTGCTTTCATATAACCCTCTAAACATGTTCCGATTATTTGGCTTCCTTTATATTTTAGGATTTCTTTACTCCTTTCCCTCTATTTTTCTTCAAACATTTACTCAATGTAGTTTCATATATTTTTAACCTCAAAGTCCTTTTTAATTCAATAAATGAGTTCCTAATATACAGAAACTGTTATAACCTTTCATAAATGGTCTGATGACCTCCATTTCATTATTTTTTGTTAACTTTTGGCCAGCCTTTTGTTATTGAACACTTTACAGATGCTATACTTTAGGTAAAATGTTGACAAATAATGGTGAAGTAAACAGCCCCTAACTTGAGGAGGCCTAGTGTTTAGCGTGGGTAGCTACTCCTGTCCTTCGCTAGATAAGGGACTCATTCCCATCTGTCACTTCAGGGTCTCCTTCATAAATTTGAAGTTCCTGAGAGATAACAGTTTCTGCATCTTATCAATAATCCTATCTCTCTTTGGCAGTTAGAATCTTTTCCTCTATCTCTATGCTTAATTTTTTGACAAGCTGATGAGATATTTCAATAAAATCAAATTTGCCAATCTTTCTGATACTCACACACTTGCTTCTCTCATCCATCACAAAGAGTCTCTATTTTGCAGGCACATTGATAAGCTAATTAAACACTATAGTATTTAATTAATAAAATGTAATTCAGAGTATTTTTAAATGCATACTGAATAATTATCTTAAACAGATTAAATTTCTGTTCCAATGCTAATGGACGTCCTTACACCATTCAGGTCTAGAAGGATTCCAAGGATAAGCTAATCACCTCTCAGAAGTTATTAACATGGTTACCAAGTGACTAATTCATTTTATGTCATTGTAATTTTTGAAAAAAATTAATAATTCAAATGACCTAATACTTTAACAAAAATATTAACTTGATAAATGAAATTTATGAAATAGCATTTGTACTTTGGCTTAAATATTTATCATATAAATGGTAAGTTCATCAAATAGCCTTAGCCTGATAAAAGTTTATGCTTGTTGCCAGATCACTGAAGTCTACATTTTTCAGTGAAAATAAAAAGCATTTTTTTCCAAATTTGAACTACTTTACGATCTATAACTCCAGAACTCATAGAGTGCTTATAGCCCAGAAAGTTAACCAATTCAGAAAGTTCATGTTTATTCCCAGGCCCTATATTTCTGTGTCTCAAAGTGAGCTTTATAATAAACAGGGGTGGGCAAGAGTAGGTGCACTGTGCCGCTGTGACATTCTTTTGTGTTAATAAAGCCAGTGTAATAATCATAACCTGCATGTATTTTTCCATATGAATAAGTGCCAACCTACTGTTGCCCACCCTGTTTATAAACTGATTATAAGGCTGACAGAGAAAATCTTCACTATTCAGAATGCAAAACCTGGACTAGTAATACATTTAGAAAGTGCAAACATATCAAAATATTAGCATTACAGAATTACCCAGAAATGGAGTAGGTGTCCTCAAAGTATTATGTGAAGGCAATTTCTCTGCTATTACTAATCTTTAATATGTAATACACAATATACTCCATCAGAAAACAATTTTTAAACGCTAGAGTAAATGCCATTATACTTAAATACCTAATAGTAACAATAATTTTGGTAACAGTGGTCGTAAAAATAAAAATGTCTTTGATTCTTAAAACTTCCTGTGACAAAACAGTACAGGTATTTCACACATATTTTGAAGATGGAGGAACAAGAGCACATAGTGTTAGAGAGTCAAAAATTTAATCCACAGGATAGGTAGGAAAAAAGGAATTGAACTTCATTCTAGGAAACGGTAGCATTTTAGTAGCATTACTCCGACAAAAATAATTTAACTAAACTGGTAAAATAGCTCTGTGAGACTTTGAAGGCACTCGTGTTTCATATTCATCTGTGTGTTCCCTGACTAACAGAGAAACTACCCCAAAATGGGCATCCAATCAATGTTTGTTAAATAAAGAAAAATGAACAAATCAATACAGATCAATCCTGAAAACTATTTTGTCAATTAGGGTTCAAAAAATGCTTAGCAACAAAAAGGAAAATATTATTTTATTGTGAGAAGCCAAATTATTTTCAGGCCTGGGAAGTGATATGACCTGTCAGCTTTTAAAAGAAGCCAAAGATTCCAAGAGAAGCTCCTTGTTGTCTTAAAAGTAAGGCGAGGAATGTTGTTTAAAGAGTTTTTATTTTTAAATAGCCATTTTTAAAAGGATATTATGTTTAAGGTCCTTCAAATTGGACCAAATGTGAATAAATAGGAAGAGAATGCAATTGATGCAAACTTTTGTTCTAAAGGAACAATATACCTAAACTCATCTTTAATCAGACAACTTGAGAAATAAATAATATTTAGATGGAAATATCTCACCACTGCAACGCAAAGAACATAAATCATTTTTTAAGTACTTATCCTCCAAGCAAAACCGTGCAGCTTAGGGAAAGACTAAGACTCAAAAGAAAACTTAACTGAGCCAAAAGATATTCAAAATCTAAATAAAAAGAAATGGCTATTGTAACTAGGTAAAACTGAGTAAATATTAGAGAATATGTTTGAGTCATGTTATATAAAAATAATAATAGATAGCTAAATGTTCTTATTGTTCCATCATTTGGCTAATCCACTAGGAGAAACTACACTAAACTTTATTTTCCAAGTATATCCATGAATATGAACAGTCTGATTGAGGCTATGAATCTGTTTTTTAGCTACTCCGTAAACAAAGCAGCTTCTGACAGAGGAATGATTGGTCAATCAGGAGGAAAAAAATTCTAAATTTATCTGCACTTACTAACTAAAACCAACACACGAAAGATAAAATACAGTGTATTACTGTATTGCTGACATGCAGTAGTTCCATGCTAATAATACCATGAGGTTTATTCCATAGAAAGTAGCAAAACAAATGACTCATTTTAGATACTTGATAATTCACTGAATTAATAAACAATGAATGAAATGGCAAAAAGGAAGCAGCAACCCATAAAACTAGTGTATACAAAATTACTGGACTAATATACTGTTAACAGCATTCAAAAAATGCACCACTGGATTACCAATCTGGAGAAATGGACACAAAATGATTAAAAGAATTAAATGGACACACGTATTTGAAGTAGGTTCTTAGAGGGATAAAAAGGCATTCTCACATATCTTAATTTTTAAGACAAACATGACCCAAACAGGACACCTCCAATCATTAGAAAAAAATGTATTTCATAAATCCCAGAGAGAGGAAAAAAAGCTAACGATATAGTTTCAAAAGGGGCTTAAATTTGTGAATGGCAGATCACAGAGGTAGTTCAAATTAGTGTCAAAACATGTCCTACCCAAAATTATGTTTTTGAATTCATGGTTGAGAACAGATGCCTGAGTGGCAGGCTGCATGGAGGCCCAGCCATTACTATACTCTTCCAACTCAAGAAAAATTATAATAAAGTCGTGTGCTCTCAAGACACCACGCAGAATGTCTTACTCTATTTCACAGAGAATAAATAGATATAAAGTGTTTAATGGCACATGGTAAATGCTACTTAAGTCTTTATTATTACAAGTGTTACTGGAGTAATTGAGGCAAAATTGTTATCAACCTCAACCTCATGTTATATTCTCCCTTTCTCTCTCTCTCTCTCTCTCTCTCTCTCTCTCTCCTGCTTTCTCTTCACAGGTACTCTTTTGCATTTTTTGATTTGTATCACTTGAACTTACTACTTTCATTTTTAACAGCCTTGTCTACTAACATCTGAGCAGTGTTAAAGTAACCTTGATGAAAAGAAAAAAAAAGTCCCATAAAGTGCTATGGGCTGAGACAGTCACTCCTTGCTTAGACATGAGCTGTGTTCTAATGTCTCTTAAAACATATAGCTGCCTGATTAAGGATGATTAATAATTATAAAATTAATAAATTATTCTCTGGTTGCCCACTTAGTCCCCAGCTTTCATTTTTTGGTCATGTTCATGTTAGAGGTTTTGTAAAGCAAATTCTTTTTAACATAGTTGGGAAAAGGCTGAATAATATCAGGTGTTGAACAATTCATATATTGTAGGAAGGTAAAGAGTTTTGCCGGCGGTGGTAAAGGAACAGATTGATCAGTGGTACGACCTGCTATTGGCAACGTGAACAATGATGCCTAACAGAATATTCCATCATTTTGTTGCATATTTTTGGCTTTATCAGTTTTTGATTTATCAAATGATGTCTGACAATTTTAACAAGTTGGAATATTTTTGCTTATAAAATGCTCTTACTTGAAAAGGAAATGAATGGGTTAATCTTCCCTGCAATATTTCTCGATTTGAAAAAGGACGGCCTTGCCTTATTGTTAGACTCTAGGTTCAGTAAGAAGTTTTTTTCTTAAAAAGTTTTTAATCCCATTAATTTATTGGTTGCTTTTGAAATTCCTAAAGAGATACAGAAAGACCTTCACATTTTGCAAACTTGAACACAGTTTTTGGAAAAAATATTTTATTCCAAAGGGAATGCTCATTTCTCTTTTAAGTTTAAAATATACAAAACCTGAAACGCTTCTCGTCTTTCTGAACAAAATTACTTTGCATCTTTCAAAAAATCATCCTGTAAGAACACACATGAAATTTAAATTTGAAGCTTTGTTTTAAATTTTTTAAAATCATACAGAAAAAAAAAAAGTGAGGTAATATAACTTAGAAACCTCCCAGACACATACCTGAATATATAGAAACATCTGTGAAATATATGAATACTAATGAGTTATGTTTGGATTTCTTTCCTTTCTGATCTTATTTAATAAAAGCTGGGCTTCCATTTAGAACAGCAAATGAAGCAGATTCACATTTCCTGAGACATAACACCCCTTGGTAACATTTAAGCTCTTCAAAAGCGTCCATTTCCCAGAGAGCTGGGAAGCCAGTCATCATTCTTATAAATGAACTACAAGTGTGAATGTATTATCTATTCTTCAGTTGTATTTTTATCCTCAAAAATGTATTTGTGCCATAGAACTTCTAAATTAATGGACTTCAACCGTTAACAAATGATTGTCCGGCCTTATCTGTTCTTCTTTCTAACAGATGCTCTTAACTGGGCTACCAGCATATCACTGTGATATTTTGTAAAAAGCTCACAATTAGTCCCAAAATGAGAGAAAATATAAGCACAATTTGTTATTATATCAGCCTTAGTGAGAGGCATTTTAACATGTTAGAGTAACAGGTGCGGTTCCTGTTTTAACTGTTACTTTTTGCTAGAAATTCTTAGTAACTGTGGGGTCACCATCGGTTAGAATCCGAGTCTCGGGCCTGTTAGCACTCGCCTCCTGGGGGTTACAGCAACTCCTGGCCCTGCCTGATCGTGAGCCTGACCCTCAGGGCTCTGGGTGTGAGCACATGAGAACTCCTCCTACGGTCACTGAGACTCCGGATACCACGGACCAAAGCCTTTCCTTCACGGGCATCGGCCGCTGTCCTCGATCCAGCTCTTTCTTCCTCTGTGCACTGGCTTTGTCTTCATATAGACCTATTTTCTACCAATGCCTAAAACTACTCTGACTGCTAATATTAAAGAAAAAGCAACCCTTTCTCCCAGGAGACAGGGCTACAGCTCCCCAGTTTCTCTCAAATGAGAAAAAAAATATCTTTCTAATCTTTAAAAATAAAGTCTATGTTTTCAGCAGAAAAAAATAACTTGTGGTGGGTGGGAGGGTTGGGGTCAGAAGGGAAGAGTGAGGGAAAACACAAAGATGCCCATTTTGAACACTACTGCCCCCAGGAGACCCCAGTGGGCACTCCTCCTACTTTCCTTCCAGTCTTTCAAAGTAAATGTCACTTTAAGCTTCTGAACAGGATCAAAAAGACTACAGGCTCTTGGGACTGGCCATAAGAAGCCTTTAAATTCTTTACGTTCAATATGTGTCAGTCATTTGAGAATAAAATATAAGCGGCCAACTGAAAACAGTGGAATCACCTAATTTACTGAAACCTTGGGAGTCAAATACTATATGTGGATTTTGATCGTGATAAACAAATATATGAAAAATCATGTATATATACATAATTTATTTGGTATTCAGTATTTATAAGGTAAGATTCTAAAACGGATATTTAATTCCCAAATGGTCTATCTCTGACCCCATAGTTCAACTGGGCAAATGTATCTTGATTGGTGAATTATAAGCAATAGCACCAATATACCAACTATTATTAAAACATGTATTAACTAATTTTAAAAAGCATGTGAAAGCACTTTCCCTATAGACATTAAATCAAAGATGGACTTGAAAAACGAACAGCTGAACAAGTAAAATATTTACTAAAGCCAAAAACCAAAATTTTTCTCTCTCTACTTTTCTGAACAATGGAGTGTTTATTTTTTTTTAGAATGATTAAGCAGTGTATCCTTACATTTAAACTGTAAAAAACATTGAATTCAATAAACCCTTATCTGTGATTTCATTTTTCCATGGTTTCAGTTACTCTCAGTCAATCATGGCCTGAAAATTTTAAACTACAAGCTACTCTGAGTAGCATGATGAAATCTCGCACCGTCCCAGTCCCTCCACCCAGGACATGAATCATCACTTTGTCCAGTGTATCCACACTGTACATGCTCCCCACCTGTTAGTCACTTAGTAGCCATCTCGGTTATCAGATCAGTCATGAGGGAGGGAGAGGAGGAGGGGGAGGGGGAGGGAGAGGGAGAGGGAGGGGGGGAGGGGGGAGGGGGAGGGAGGGGGAGGGGAGGGAGAGGGGGAAAGGGGAAAGAGGGGGAGAGAGAGGGGAAGGGGGAGGGGGAGGGGGAGGGGTGGGAGAGGGGGAGGGGAGGGAGAGGGGGAGGGGAGGGAGAGGGGGAGGGGGGAGGGGAGGGAGGGGGAGGGGAGAGGATGGGAGGGGGAGGGGGAGGGAGACGGAGAGAGAGGGAAGGAGAGAGAGGCCACATTCACATAACTTTTATTACAGTATATTGTTATAATTGTTCTATTTAATGAATAGTATTGTTGTTAACCTCTTAGTGTGCCTAGTTTATAAGTTAAACTTTATTATAGGTAAGTACATATAGAGAAAAACATAGTTTGTATAGGGTTTGGTATTATCTATAATTTCAGGCATTCGCTGTGGGTCTTGGAACATATCCCCCTCAGATAAAAGAAAACTATGCTGTTTCTATTTAAGTTCATCAACGATTTTTCTCAACTTTTCTTTGAATAAAAATAAAATAATTTAAAAAGTAAAGATAAATTTATTGTAATACCTGTTAAATCTTTCAGGTAATTTTTGTTGGATGTTAAAATGATACCAAGTCTAATGGCAGAATTCATTTTTATTGTTTTAGTCCTGCCCATGATAGAGACAATTGAGAACATTTATCAAGGTTTGGGGCAATACCCTTTGAGATATCTTGACTATTTAGCATAACCAAGTTTGGTTGCAGGATTCTCCATTAATAGTTATCTTTATGACCAGATATGTGTCCTCATAAAAATTTAGGAAAAATTCCCAGTCTGCAGACTTCATTGGCATATCAAGTTATTGCTGTGTAAAGCTCTATAGCATTTCAGTTCATTTAATAAAAGAACGTACATTCATGTTTAGTAATTTTCATGATAGCAGCATGTCCTTACAATACTATATTCAGGAAACCAATGGACACACCTATGAAATAGATACAAATTATAATAAAAACCTCTGCAATATGCACAGGGGGTGTCCTGCAGCAGCACCAGATCTATAAAACAAGGAGTTCTTAATAGTACATTTTACTATATATCCTTGTCTTGTATTAAAGCTTTATCATGGCCCAGGCCGGTGTGCTCAGTGGTTAGAGCGTCAACCTGTGCACCAAAAGATTTGGGGTTCAATTCCCAGTCAACAGCACATATCTGGGTTGTAGGTTCAATCCCTGGCCCCGGCCAGGGCACGTTCTGGAGGCAACCAATCAATGTATCTCTCTCATATCAATGTTTCTCTCTTTTTCTCCTCCCTCCATCCCTTCCACTCTCTCTAAAACGCAATGGAAAAAATATCCTTGGCTGATGATTAACAACAACAAAAACTTTATCATAAACTTTTTCAAATTAAAATGATCAAGAATTCTTGAAGAATAGTAACTATGGCCCTGGCCGGTGTGGCTCAGTTGGTTGGAGTGTCATCCTATACACCAGGAGGGGGCAGGTTCAATTCCAGGTCAGGGCACATGCCTAGGTTGCCAGTTTGATACCATTTGATGTGCCTGCAGGAGGCAACCAATCAGTGCTTCTCTCTCACATCGATGTTTCTCTCTCTCTCCTTTCCTCTCTTTGAAATTAAAAAAATAAAAAAGAATAGTAACTATGTTTCATGAGTCTCCTTTTCTTCCTTTTGAGGAAACACAGTAAGATTTAACATGACTGGCATCAATAGCATACCGTAACTTGACCCACCCAATAACGTGGTCACTAACAGCCAGCTTTGATAAAATAACACAAGCAAAGGACTACTCGCCTCATGAAATGAATCCTTAGCCCTGAG
The DNA here is from genome assembly GCF_054644295.1 of Miniopterus natalensis. Classification (NCBI taxonomy): domain Eukaryota; kingdom Metazoa; phylum Chordata; class Mammalia; order Chiroptera; family Miniopteridae; genus Miniopterus; species Miniopterus natalensis. Next base: position 125,654,702 of record NC_142082.1, read on the forward strand.
CTGAAGAAGTTGCTTCTGGTGATCTCGGCACTTCTGTTTGATGAATGAAACATTATACAAGGCCTGTGTTCTTATAGAATAGTCTACATTGCCAGTATAGATAAGAATTGATTCAATGAGACTGAGTCTAGATACAAAGATTATAGTAATTATTTTGTAATCTATATATAATTGCTATAAATCTAGAGTGTCAAATAGACTACCGGGGTTGGAAATATTAGGGCATCTATACATAAAATCAATGCACCTTTCTAACGGAGCATTCATTTTCCAGGATCACTACGCCTGCTCACATTTGTGTAGTGGTTCATACATTTCAAAGACCATGAAAGTTATTTCTCTTCACAAAAATTATGTGAGCTCGCTAAGTCAGTACAATTGCCCCATTTTTCAAATGATAAGGATGAATCAGAGAAATGCTTTACCTGGAATCTGAATGTCTTCTTCCAGTCCTTTCCCCTGGCCTTCCATCATCCTACCTGTAAAGGCCCATTTCTATAAAATGGTAAACTTGATGGGTGTGTTGGTTAACAAAACTATCATAATAGCTTTTATTCTATGTAGTGTTCCTAAAGTAAAAACGGATTACATCTGTGTCAGAAACTGGCTCTGAAAACACACACATACACAGAACCTAAGATTTTTACTAACAGGTAAGCAGCCCAAAGAAGTATACTGGCCTAAATCCGTACAAGAGCTTCCTAAACAATACTCTGTAATTCTGGGCTTCTTTACTGCTATCCCACTGAAAGCAGATTTTAATAGTAATCTCCCTAGCAAATTGAAATTGGATTTAAGTGCTTGAGCCTCGGTGTCTGAAAAAGATAAAAGCACTGTTTTTGAGATTAGAGGCAGAAGAGGTCAGCCTCCTGCATCTCTTTACTCCTGACATGAGCCTGACTTCTGGTTTCCCTATTTTAGGCTAAGCTCCAGTGAAGCCAAGTCACGCACTGCGAGGGAAGCCTGTGTGCGTATCGCAATGGTATTAGTCACTGCTGACACAACCATCACTGCTGTGCTTCCTAGTCTTTCTGTCACTCTTTTGCGGATGCCATTATCAAAAATAGTGCTGGCACAGCCCTAAAGTCACTTAATACCCTCTTTTATTTATATGGCTAACTTATTCTTAAAATTTTGTTTGTAAAGAAGACATTAATGATGTATGGAGGAGCAACTTATTTAGAGTTTTGGCTTATAGGCTTTATAAACCTAGTCTACTGAGGTACTCCACAAACTAAAGAAAGCAAGCTACTAAAAACGCAAAAGCAATCAAAGGTCAGAAGCTTTTATAATCTTTACAATCTGAACATAACCAGACGTCATAAGAAGACCTGTTCTTCCTCCTTATTGCCTAATTAATCACGGTGAATTTTAATCTTTCATTTCTTAGTTTGATAGAGTGAGTCTTCTGTGTCCCTGAACTTGTGCCGTCATTAGTTACAATTTCTTAATTACAAAATGTGGATTTACAAAAAATAGAATCTTGTATTTTCCCGCCCCATGGTTTTTATACTTCCAGTACCTGCTCTGTATTTTCTTAAGAACAAAGTCTCAGATGCGCTCATTCTCAGTGTCGCTTACAAAGACGTTCTCCAGAAGGCCTATGTTTATAACTTCACTGATAAAAATGATGAAGGAATATAAAAGATTATTCAAAGAAAAAATGCAGTATAAGGACATTGAAACTTAGGATATATTGCCATGATGAAGCCATCGAAAGCTGCCAGTTTTCACCCCATGTATAATTCTTTTGATGACTTTTTAATCCAAGGGGTATTTCTTATAATGATGAATAGAAAGGATTTTATCATAAGCAGCTGAACGAGCTGGGGGAAAAAAAAAAACTTACCTATACGAGTAACATGTCATTTGTAATAAGGACATGTTTTAATATTAAAACATAATGAAATTATAACTCAGTAGTAATCCATGGAATAATGAAAATTAAATTTTAAAGAAAGTTGGCAGAAAGTCATCTAAAAACCAAAAGATACTTTTGGAAATGATTCAATATCCTTAAACATTTAAGTTTCCATTTTACATCTGTGAAAGCATACTTAAATAATTAATATTGCATAGTATTGGTGATCTTTCTTCAAAGTTCTTTAAAGGCATTTTTAGTTAATTTCAATACCATGATAAAACAATTCAAGTAAGATATTTAAAACTGTATCATATAGACACACATAGCTATATACATAAAGAGAAGTAAAATTATCTCATATTTTGTGCAAATAAACCATGTTGCCTTTATAAAATATAGAAAAAAAATAGCCCTAACGTAAGTCAAACATATCAATATAGTATATACCATTGTAACATTTTTTCCATGAGATGTGTCAGATCACATGTTTTACTCAGCAGGACCTGCTTGAATTTATGATAGAGAAGTTATATCATGACTTATGGACATCTTCATATTTCACCTTGGTTTAAATATTCTTCAAATCATACTTATAATCCTGACAGATAACTAGAAAATTACTTACTGTAAATAATTTACACATCAAAAAGAGTAGTATGAAATAAAATAAAAGTGCAGGCAAAAGTAGGTTTACAGTTGTTTGTATGGAAAAATATGTAATACAAGAATAAAAAATTATACAAGATAAACTCTGTGTTTCATGTACTCACAACTGTAAACCTACTTTTTCCCACCCTGTATATTATCACCAATGTTATTTCACAAGTAAAACTGGACCTTCTGCAACTTATACATAATAACACTTAAAAAACTGAGTTCCAAAACAGCATACATCCTGGGTTCTGTTTAATAATAACACAGTCACAGTGATTAATGGAACTTATACAAAAATGAAGAGTTTACATTGAAAGAGATATAAAAATCATACCCTCCCCCCACTTTTTTTTCTAGGATGCTCTAGAACATCACTGCTGAAGGGACAATGACTCCTACTTCGTGTTCAGATATGCAGGTAAGTCCCTAGAGTGTGGGAGTAATGCGCACAACCTTTCATACACTTAATCGCCTCTTCTTAAGTCACTTATTCCTAAAGTACATCTATAACAATAATGCATCAACAATTTTAGCTTATTTCTGTGTTTTACCACATTGAAGAAATATTAATTTCTCATTTTTCTATACATTAAAATGTTCTAGACACTTAAAATACTACTTATTCATTACCATTACATTCTCTATTTGAGTAGTTTGTCTTTGTCATAAAATACTGCACTAAACCTAAAACATTTCTATTTAGAAAAGTGGTAGCATTTTGAAATCAACATATAACCAATCAAGCTCTGTTTAGTTCTAATAATTAAAACAGAACACTTTGGAAATACTGTTTTAATGTACAAATTAAAATTACAAGTTTAAAATTACAAAATACAAATTTAAAATTCTGGGTACTTTACTGGGCATCTTTCTTGGTCATCTAATTTTTTCCATGCATCAGTAGGCATTTTAAGTTACCTTTAATGATTTAAAAAAAAAAAAAAATCCCAGTGAAACACCACAGCAATCTTCCACTGGGAGCTGTAAACAATGAAAAGCACACTTACCATGTTCCAGCCCGGGTAGAGGTAGTCTGTACCAACAAATTCAAAGTAGTGAGCAAAGCCTTCCTTCAGCCACACGTCTTCCCACCAAACTGGAGTCACGAGGTCACCAAACCACTGCATTGACAAAACGAATGGGTCTCAGATAAAATCAAATCTATCTGAGAATTATTTTATCTAAAATTAAATGCATTAAACTATGATAATCATAAGTGCAATTCATTCTTCAGTTGATTTGGGATGGTCAAATGGGTCATGGTAAGACTACTGATTGATTCAAAACTTGGATAACACAAGTATTTTATAAAACGCATTCAGAGGAGAAAGAAAAGAAAATAATCCAAGAACACGCCCACCCACACACAAAATTTAACCCGCGTAAGAAAGGACTCAGGAGAAAAGAACTGATCGCAATTGCCTTCAAGACCTAGAATGTAGAAGAGGAAAGGCCCTGTGTCTGTCTGTGGTCCTACAAGGTACAAATCAAAACTAATGGATGAAAATTAGGGTTGGTAGATATCTTCTGAAAATGCAGGAGACCCTCCACCAGACTGAGATGGCCAAAGCTGGAAAACACTGCCTGGAGAGGTAGTGACAGATGTCACAGGAGGTACTGAAGCATCGCCTTCCAGGGGCAGAGGCACCTCAGAGAAAACATGGGCTGACTGAAGGGCTGACTGAAGGAACCAAGGCCCTTTAAGATGCTCCACACCGGACTCTCCATGATTCTGATAATGAGAGTTTAGGCCAAAGAAATAGCTAAGATCCTTTCAATAAAAAATAAGGTGGTAATTTTTCATTGGTGTCTTGATTAGATCATGATGCCTTACTCTGAAACCATTATTTTAGTTCAGCAAAAGTTTAAAAGAATTCTTCACTTAAAAAAAATTCCAGGAGCCATCCTAAAGACTTGAGATCCAATGATGAAAAGTCAGAGAATGTCTCTTCTCATCAGCTGACACTTTATTGTGGAGGCGAGGGGATGAGGTGAGATGGAAAATAAAAAATAAGTAAGCAAATGAACCACTCAGATTCAAATCCTAATTAAGTTCGATAGGAACAGGGGAGGGATTATCTTAGGTGGCAAAAGCAAAACCCGTCTCTCTAAGCAGGTGACATTTCAGTTCAGACTTTAATGATAAGGGGGAGCCAGCTACGAGAAGGCCTCGGGCAACAGGCTGCCATGCAGATCAATCGACCCTGAATGTGAGCGCTCTAAGCAGGGACGAGATATTTAAGGAGAAGGGAATAGTGGACAAGTGTCAAATCATGGACAGCTTCAGGGGCCACAGTAAAGAGCTGGGTGACTGTTTCAGTATTAAAACTACGTGGAATCTAATGAACAAAATGAACTGAAGAAGAAAATGGAAACAGAGGCATGGCTGCATGGAACAGACTGGCAGCTGTCAGAGGGGCGCACTGGATGAGAGAACGTAAAGAGATGAGCCAAAGAACATACACAACACAGCCCGTGGACACACAACGGGGTGGCGAAAGCCAGAGGGAGGGGAAGGCGGGATGGGGGATGGGGACATCTGTAAGTGTCAACAATAAAAATAAAGTTCAAAGATAAATAAATAACCTGACATTAATTGACACACAAAAAAATAAAGTATCACTCAAGAGGATCTCTAACTGAAACACAAACAAGAGATAACTCTGCATATGTTGATGACCACACAATAAATGATATCTATTCACGATCAAAGTGCATGTTTCTGCTTTAAATTGAAAGCCTGCCTTAAGAGTTGTGACAAAACGCCACAGAAAGAGTTCTAATCAGAAGAGGCATGTGGTCTGCATTCATGGGAGGAGCAGCGGGTGCAAGAGCAGGACAGAAAGTAGGGGAAGTGGTTAGAACATGCACTTCAGGGGCACTGGAGGTTTTTCAATAAAAAGGATAGTGCATTAGAGACAGCAAAGGGAGATTGGGGGGGGGGGGGGAAGCAAGAACATTTACTATTCCTCCATCCAGGCCCTTAGATACTCAAGAATTGAGGACAAAGCCTTGGGGGCCAGCGGGGACCACCTAATAGGCTGAAGGGGAGGGAACCCTCAGATGAGAAGATGAAGCTGCAGGAAATTTGCTTCAGCAGCAGTGGAGGCAAGTCATAGTCACTGCAGTTTTACTGAGCATGTGCTATGTGACTACCAGTATTCTAAGTGCTTTTCTGGGGAAAACTTCTTTTGTCCTCTCAACAATCCTAAATGTGGATACAATTATTAACCCCATGTTACACAGGAAACCAAGACACAGAAGAGTTAAGAAATGTGTGGCTACTGAGTGCTGTGGCTGAGATGGCAGGTTCTTACATTCAGAAGTCAGAGTGCCAAGGTTTGGGGTCTGTCAGAGAGGGTTGGAGAGCGACCTCACTGAGAGAGGGGTAGACTAGTCTGAAGATGAGACCCCGAGGACAAAGGGGACCTTCGAGGTTGTGATGAAGGTGAGTAAGTGTGCTCAAGGATGCCATTTGCCCTGACAGACCAGAAGAAGGTTCCTGATGAGTGCAAACCAAGCAGCTGCTCTTTCCCGCAGCTTCCTGCGGGCGGGGAGGAGGCACAGCGAGTCCCCCCCTCGCTGCACTGGGATCCCTTTCCTGGGCCGCGTGGAGGGGAAGAGCACGTTCATCTCAACGAGACAGAGCGTGGATAGCTTTTGTCCCACTGCTCCTGGGTGGGGGAAACGCTCACATTTATGCATTTCTGGGATGCTTTGCTGTGCCTTATTTGGAGATAATAATCACTTACCATGATTAATTAAGCACTTACTACCTATCAAGTTCTGTGCTGAGCACTTGACATATATCATTCCTTCAATAAACACAACAATCTTACGATATAAAAGAAAAAGAACTGTGACGATAAATAGGTGGGAAGAGAGGGTAACACAGAAAATAATTTGGTAATGACAGTGAAAATTGTTCTATGTTTCTCCCAGCAGCTGGTTCTTTCCCTTCTAGTAAATAGCCTACCAAGCTATAACAAGAAAGCAACTTAAAATAGAGAACAAATGAAATCAGTTCTAGGAACAATGATAACATGACCAATGTACTCTTATTTCAACAGAACTGTCCATGGAACCTGTTTCTAGGTATGTCCAAAGAGAAAACTGCTTTTGCCTCAAAAAATAGTATTTTTAGCTAGAAACCCCTCTCATTTAGTGCAGTGGAGGAGTCCTGGTTATCTCTGCAATGGATCCTTACAGTCTCTGAGGCAAGGAACACATGTCCAAGCTGGCCAGCCTGACAGGTACAAACATCTTACAGGTTCACTGCAAAAGGCTGACATTTAGGTAAATGGTCGTAGGGCTTGGACCAATTTATCATTAAGTCAGCATTCATGTATTAGCATTTAGCAGTTCACCTTCTTTAACTGACAGCATTTTCCACATAAGTTTAGCTAGCTTTTAAAAAAGGGTTTTGGGCTTATAACAAACTGAAGTCATAAGTATGAGATTTCTGGTGTTGTCACTCAAGAATTATCCATAGTTACCATTAAGCAGAAGAGGTATAGTATGAACGTTTATTTTCAGGGTTTTTTCTCTCACTAGAATCAAGAGTCAAATAAGCATTGCAAAACCTCTGTAATGCCTTCCACTCATTGTAAGAAAGCGCATAAAATCAAAATGAAATTAATTTTATCTTAGCTTCACTACAAAGTTGGCTAATTTACATATGAATTTCTACACATGCCAAGACAAAAAATATCAATCATTTGAGAACAAAGAGTCTATGGCTGAGTTAGTGAAAGACTTCCTAAGTGTCTGTGTGATGGGAAAACGGGAATAACAAATTGATTTCAGCAAGAACAAATTTTGACACGTACACAAAACTCAGCTGCATCTTGCAGCAATGCAATAAATCATCGCCATCGCTGAACTTACCATGTATGCACACCAATAATCACAAGAAAATAAAGTGAGGTTGACAAGGAAGAGTGAATGGAGAGGGTCTCCAAAGAGGCTGCCGGGTGGCAGTGCCATCCCACTCCTCCACTAAACTAAATGACAGTTGCTTACTCACTATGATCAGTGTGTTTGCTTTTGTTTACGCTGTCACTTGAGAAAAACAACGTATCTTCCAGAAAGAATGACACAGTGCTCCATCTATAATTAAAACTTAATTGGGAGGATAATAACTTAGCTCCTAATTTAAGTATCTGAAATCATTCTACATTCTCAACAGTTTGCAGTTATACTTACACCTGATCCTTTTTTCTCCTACCTGGTGACATATCTCATGAACAATGACCATGGTGACATCCAGCAAATAAGAAATAGATGACACACTGGGATCCAGCAGTATTCTCTGTTCCACAAAAACACTTAGTCCCCAGTTCTCCATAGCAGCATACGGATGCTTAGGCACAGCTAAAAGATCTAGAAATAGAATAAAACAATTCCAAAGGCTTTAACAAACATACCAGATTCTAAAGTCATATCCTAAAAAAGTCAAGAAATCCTAATTAAAAGGAATACTTGCTTTTCCTCAGTAATTTTTTTCCCCTAAATTAAACTCCCTGACACTTCTGCATGACAGCAGACATATAGGCTATCACCGTACACTCTGGCCATGTCCATTCATCACAGTTCATTTTCAGACCCAATGCAGTCGGAGGCTGGACGTATCAGCACCATTATTGATGGGCCCATCCTGATAAGTTTCAAAAAGTCAAGGAAACCGAATGCAGCAGGAATCTACAGTCAGAAGACATAGTGCCTTCTACTGAGAATATATTCCGTTCAATGCAGTGAATACCATACTTACTTTTATCTCAATATTTTTCAAAAGAAAGCATGTTCTATCTGATTAAAAATGGACGTCATTTTTCTAAATTCTTAAATTCTAATTTATTTTGTGAGTCCGGTTAAAAATAAAAATGTTACATGCAAATATAGAGAAAACTATGATGATGAATGTAGTGGCAAAAGGACTGTGGAGGGAACAGGGGGGCTTTGGTTCTGGTCTCGCCTTTACCATTAACTAGAGATATGACATGGGTAAATCACTTAATTTCTCGAGACCACAATTCCCTCATCTATAAAACAAGGTTATTGGCCTTCATTATCTCGAAAATCCCTTCCAGCTCCAAAATCTATGATTAGATGATTCTAAGATTTGTGTTTATTTTGAAAGTTCACAGAAGTATTTTCAACTTCCAGTTAGGGTATCAATAAGTTCATGCTTTGATGTACTCCCTCCGCTCCAAACATGTAGTGATGATACATAAAATATTAAAAGGGAAAACTAAAAAATATCTGCAGGCTTGAAAATGAACCTCTCCATGGGCCAGAAATGGTACAAAAATGCAAAGTAACGATTGGTTGTGAAGGCCCAGGCCCGCTGGGCTCTGGCTCCAGGCGCAGGCAGTGGCAGCTGGGAATTGGTTCCGGCGGGATGTGCCACAGCCAAGGAGACTTAAAGCCAAGCTGAGTGCTGGGTGCCAGGGGCTGAGGTAGGACATAGCCGCTCAGGAGAAGAGCTGCAAGTAGCTGGTGCTCCTTGCTTCCTGAGAACGGCAGCAAGTGGAGAAGCAGGGACTCAAACCCAGGCAGCCTGGCTCAGTGCCTTGTTCTTAATCACAATGGGATCATGTTTATAGTCTCTGCTCCAGAAGTTACACTTCCCAATAAAAACAAACCCTGGAGTCACTCCCCAGGATGCCAAGGGAAAAAAGGGTATAAGAATGTTTACTGCAGTATTTCTGTAACAGCGGAAATGGAAAACTAAATGCCATTCGTGAAGATAACAAGCAAGGAAACTGTGAAATAGATAAAGGAATGTATCCAGCAAGTGACATGAATCATCTCACCACCAGATGCTAGCACTACATGTGTGAACATGGGTAATCTGAAAAACAAAATGTTGAGGGAACAATTAAGATGTAAAATGACCCTTACCATATACTACTTAACAACAAGCAGAATAATACCGTGTGTTACAAGTGAATATTCACGCATGCACACACATCCCAAGACAGTCGGTAGTGGTATAGTGCACATGCAATCGCACACATGTTCTAATGATAAATACCAAATCCAGAGTCATGATGCTTCAGGAATGAAAGAAGGAGAAAAGGAAGAGGTTCCTGGACCCAGTTTCAACTTGGAAGCGGGAAAGGGGTTGGCCACATCACCAACAAGCAATTCCTGGACGCCAGCTGGGTGTGGGAGAATTCAACTCGATGTTGACACTGTCTACCCGTCTGCCCGAGGATAGACGCAGACTCCACAGGTCAAGGGCTTAGTCCTACAAGACTTCCCCCCAACACACACTCTACAACTTCAGATGCCAGTCACAAACCCAGGTTGTTAACTGTACTTCTGACAGACGCTATAAATCAGAGGTTCCCATGACCGTCCCTCGGGTGGGTTTGATTAATTTGCTAGAGTGGCTCACAGAACTCAGAGAAACATTTAACTTACTAGATCACCAGTTTGTTACAAAAGAATATAACTCAGGAACCGCCAAGTAGAGGAGAAGAGTAGGGCAAGGTAAGGGAAAGGCACAGAGCTTCCATGCATTCTCCAGGCCCACCACACTCCCAAAGCTCCAGGTATTTACCTGCCCAGAAGCTCCCCGAACCTTGTCTTTTGGGGCTTCTGGAGGCTTCATTACATAGGCATGATTGATTAAATCACTGGCCATTGACAATTTCCAACTTCTCTCCTCCCAGGAGGTCGGGGAACCCGGCAGAAAGTTCTAACCCCCAACGAAAAGGCTGGTTTCCCTGGCAACCAGCCCCATCCATAAGTGAATTCAAAAGTCACTTCATTAACTTAACAAAAGACAACTTTATTGCTGTAATGGCTTAGAAATTTACAAGGGTTCTGAAAGCTGTGAGCCAGGAACCATGAAGGAATTATATATGAGAAACACTTATTTGGTCTTCCATAAGTTATAAATCACAGTATCACACACAAGGGATTTCCAATGTGTCTTCAATATTAACTTTTTGAAACAGGTAATGGGTACATGCATATTATTTATAATATTATTAATTCTTTTCTGTAGGCCTTAAATATTTCATGATAGTAAAAAGAATAAAATCATCAACAGTCTTAGAATATGGTTGATTTTATTTATGACTTCAACAACATCTTCTCAGTATTTGCTGTGTTCTTAAGCCTGAAATGTATTTTAAAATAAATCAGGGGTGGTCCCTGTATCCATAACATTTTAAACAAAGAATGAGGACATGACAGTTTAACACAAGAAATAAAGAAGGAGCCCGGCCGGGTGTGGCTCAGCGGTTGAGCATTGACCTAGGATCCAGGCGGTCGGGGTTCAATTCCTGATCAGGGCACATGCCCGGGTTGCGGGCTCCATCCCCTGTAGGGGGAGTGCAGGAGGCAGGCAGTTAATGACTCTCTGATCAATGATGTTTCTATCTCTCTCCTTCTCCTTTCCTCTCTCTGAAATCAATAAAGATATATTTAAAGAAAAAAAAAAAGGAATAAAAAGTGCTGGAAGAGAGAAAACAAATCTGGTTGGAGAAGTTCTTGAAAGAGATAGTATTGAGTTGGACCTGAAAATAAGATTTCAACAGGTAGAGAGAGGTACTATATGTATTTACTTACACAAGTTTTTATTGAGCATCTCCTTTGCTCAATATAAGCCTAGTTCTGTACTTCAAGCTCCTTGCCCCATTCTCTCGTGGCACTTCTATGCATATGTGGGTGTGTGTAGGAGGAGGTCAATTAACAAGTAATAAATGAAAGAAATTTAGTAAATGAAAAACGCTACAAAGAAAATATAACACAGTAAGATAGTGATCAATGGGTGGGGTAAGATGGGTATAGCGTGGCCAAGAAAGGCCTCTCTAAGATAGTCACGTTGCACCTAAGATGGAATAAGTTTAGAAGCCAGCTGTCTGAAGATACGTGGAAGTGTTTTCTAAGAGGGGACAGCAAATGCAAAAGCCCTAAGGTGGAAATGACACATGCGGAAAGGTCAGTGAGGCTGATGTATATGATGGAGAAGAATATAGGTCCAACAATTAGTACAAATTGCAGGTACACAAACAGACATTCTTCCATTTAAGACTATAAGTGGAAACCTTCCTTAAATATGAACTAGATGACAGAACAATATTGTGTCAACTCTGCCTGCGACCAGCAGATGGCAACAGCAGTAACATCTGGTGTTATTCCCTTGCAGGAACTTGTTGGCATAGGAACGATCCTTTGGAACCAAGCCTGTTGCAAGACAGACACTTCTGTGCCGGAGTTCTCTGAGAGCCCAAAGTGGTCAGGTCCCCAAGACTAAGTGAGCCAATCTGACCACACACGGGGACTTGGATTGGCTCAAATGGCACAAAAAGAAGACTCCAGACGTGGGCCAGATGAGTCTGGAAGTTTGGAATAAAGAGGAAAGTACATTCAGGGAGCAGTCATCAAACAGCAAAAGCTTGACCAGCAGCATAAGCAGGTATGGTGAAGGGCAGTTAAAGGTCAGTGCCAAAAAGCCAGCCAGTGGGGACCTACGCAGACCGCTGGTTTTGTACTGGTTTCCAGAGGTCTGAGGGCATGGAAGTCAGGCCTGGGTAACAAGACAAGGACTCTTCAGCAAATGCAGTCACATTCAGATAAAGCGACCGAGGGCGAGTTGAAGGACTGGGTGGAAAAGGTAAAGGGATTAAAAAGTACAAATTAGTAGCTACAAAATAGTCACAGGGATGTAAAGAACACCATAGGGAATATAGTCAATAATATTGTAATAACTAAGTATAGTGCCGTATAGGTACTGGAAATATCAGGGGGATCACTCTGGAAAGTATATGATTATCTAACCACTATGCTGTACTCCTGAAATTAATACAAAACAATACTGAATGTAAACTGTAATTTAAAAAGAAAGAAAAAAGATAAAGCAATTGAGAACAGAGTAAAATACAGAGAGCTCAGTAATAGGAGGTAGCTTCTCAGACACAGACAAGCGTTAAAGTAGATACAGAGAACCATACTATGGATGGCAGTAGGAAAAAAAAAAGAGAAATTAAAATAAATTAGATTATGCTACTACACACTTAATAACCTTCTAACAAAGCACTGAAGAAACTTGGATTTATTCTAACTACTACTGAGAGAGATTTTAACTGTGCCTCTCTACTCTACACCTTCACAACTTAAGGAATCTCGTGATAGATTTATACTTTAAGAATACCTGTATGAAGTATATATCCATATAGAGACGTGTACACAATGTTCAAAACAAGTTTACTCCGAGTAGCCAAAAACTGGAAATAAATCAAATGTTCATCAACAGGTGAAAGGATAAAGTGTAGTATGTCCATATAACAAAATACAATTCAGCAATAAAGAGAAATGAACTCTTGATACATGCAGCAACATAGGAAGAAGAATCCCAAAAAGTTATATGAGTAAAAAGGAAGAAAAAAGTATATACATGCTATATGATTCATGACTGCATTTTCTAATATTCTAGAAAATGCAAACTAATCTATACTGTCAGACTGTAGACACTAGAGGCCTGCAGATAAAGATGAAAGGGGTTAAAAAGACAGCAAACTTTTGAGGGTGGCGGATATGGTGCTGATTTCATGGGTTTGCTCACATCTTAAACTATCAAACCGTACACTTTACATATGAGCAGTTTACTGCATGTCACTATATTTCAATGAAACTATCTTTAAAAATACTTCCAATAACTGAAGTAGTCATTTGCTTAACTTTAAAGAAGATCTGACCTGTTTACAATGAATGAAATTATTTTCACTTTTGCAAAATATATTTGTCATGAGGCTATATCCATTAAAATGTGCAACCATAACTCTTTAATATGCATTGAAAACAGAGGTAAGAAAACGCCAATGTTTCAGAATCTAATTTACTTGGAAGGTCAAAAAAAAAATCCTGGATAAAATTATGCATAGTAGTCTGCTTCCAATTAACTACTGCAGTCTAAAAACTGTAGGCAGATAGCAAATATTCATATAATACTAGTGAGTTTGATTACATAAAGTAACATAAAAATCTGACTTTCTCTCCTTGCTTCTTTCAATGCACTATAATTTGCCTTCTACCTTTAACACTATGTTGAAAGAGCTCTCGATAACTAAGATCACAAAATCTCATGTAGACATCTCTCTGTTCATTTTTTTTTTTAATTCTGCTGACAATTATCATAGTTTGATCAGGGGCTATTATAACAGGCCCTAGATCTTAGATTAGCCTTTCTTTTTTGTTGTTTCATTTTTTTTTACTTTCTTGTCATCCTCTGACTTTTGAAAATCAAAGTTCCCAGGATTTCCAACTGTGGATTTTTTGGTGTGTTTTTTTTTTTTTACTCATGTTACCAGTTTTCTTTGAGTGTTCTCACCCACTCCAATGTCATCCGTCACCACCCACACACCCAGACAGCTCTCTCTGAGCTCTAGAGGGAAATACCTAAGCACCTTTGTAGTAGACTGTTACTTGATAGCCCCTCAATGTCCTATTCCTTCTGGAATTGCCTCCTTCCCTTTAGTCTGGCTTAAACCATTAGAGAGCCTTGCAGCCTCCTCCTTTGCACTCTGGGGAAGATCAGGTGCCACGAAAAATGTCCACTAGCCTGACAATGCCATGCTGAGAGGAACATGTAGCAAGTACATGGCTGATATTCAAAAATTAACCTCAAAATAAACTAATAATTTGCCTTGTGATGACAAGACATGCTGGACAGAGCTTACTTCTAGTTTTGCTTGCTATTACAAACCACACAGATGTGTAACCATTACCAATACTCTTCCAAAAAAAAAAAGCATTAAATTCTGCAGTTCTGGTCACCATTTCCACAGCTTTGCTCTCTGCCACGTGACGTGCACTGCTGCTCCTGCAAGTCACCTCCCTACCTCCCTGCTAAATATCCCTCAGACGTACTGGCTCCAAATTTGCAGACACATTCTGAACTCTGCCCTGGTCCTTCCCCTCCAAATCCATCCTGCTCTGAAATCCCCAGGCTTTTGACCTACCTCTGACTTCCATTTCCTGCCTCACTTCCCCCTTTAAATTTCACCCTCCACACTGTCTTCCATGCTGTACTCTCACAGCATCTCAATGACCATCCCAGTTATCTCCCCAGCACTGCTGCCCAGGTCTTCTTAGCAGAGGGCAGTGGACAGAACTGTTAAAAGGTGCAGCTTTGAAGGCCACACTTTCTGGGATACAAACCCAGGTCTAACTCTTATGAGCTGTGGGGCCTTGAAAAAAGTGTTCACTCTCAGTTTCCAGGTCCTCATTGAGCAATGGAGATATTAATGACACCTCCCTGCAGGTTGTTGTGAAGATGAAGTGAGATGGCTCATGTAAAGCACTTAGTTCCAAGCACAGAACCTGCTAAATCAATGTTATCACTAGTTAGGATCTTTCCAGGTCATCCCCACCTTGGGGAATCGAATGCATCACAGGCCTCCCCTTGGGAGAGGAAGAGTCTTGTCTTTGAACAAAGACGAAGTGTTGGTTTAGTACGTTACCTTAGGCACTTTGATTTCTGGATTAATATTTTATTTTATGACATAATGCAATATAGAACCTACTTAAGAATGAGTAAGAGAAAAAGTGTCACAGCACATACCCACATCACCATTAAGGGATGCTAAATAAATTTTAAAGTTACAGTAAGTAAAAAAAAAAAAGTTGCATTTTCACTATGCCATGACTGTCACTTGCTCAAGATACTACTTATATAAACCTTTATGCTAAAATATAAAAAATAGAACTCCTTGTTCTAACAGTTACCCTATGTGGCTAGTCAAAATAGAAATTGCACTTGAAAGAGCAGTATTAATAAGACAAAATTCATAGAAGCCAGACATTCTTGGTATCTATTAACATGAGGACAACCAACGTTTTTTCTCCCTTTCAAGTGCATATTCTGATGGTTTTTTTACTCACACACAGATTAGGTTCTAAATGGCTCTTTTTAAGTTCATCTGAAAGGAGAGCTGAAGCCTCACTATCCCTGGATACATTGCCACCAAATTTAAAAGCGAACCGGTCCTACAACATTTTAAAACAAAACACTTTGCTCCTGATGAACTTTCTACTTGGGCAGTTTTCCTTCAGAAAAGACTAGGCTCAGCTACACACTTTGGTCTATAACCAGATTTTCATCAGACCCACTTGTATTCACAAGCCCAGCACTCCACTTCTCAAACTCCTCGCATTCTCCTGAATTAGCATTGTGTCATCATATGTGCTGCTTTTTGCTGATCCTCCTGCCACACACTCAAATGTGTTCTGTTTCTTTTTCATTTCTGCACTTTTCCTCAACACTGACTGATTACTGTTAATTGCACAGGAGGAGAACTTCCACGTGTTGTCTAATTTCTTTTTTCCCTGAAGATGAATTCCCATGCCAAAGGACTTATCCCATATGCATAGGGAATATTCGTCATTTTCTCACCCATTTAGCTTTTAAAATTAGCTCTACTTTAATTTCCCTCATCCCATTTTGCATCTTCTTACTTTCAAAACTCATGGTCTTTGCTTTAATGGACATGGCAAAGCATAAACATAGAAAACACACTATTGGCCCCTGTCCCCATCATTCAGTGACAAGCCAAACTGACTGATGCTTGTTACATAACCAAGACTTGCTGTTACCTAAGAGAATGCAGGTTGAAAGCAAAGGTTCCCCTCTATTAAGGTTTCATTTATGATATATTTTCATGCATTCCTGAAATATGTATTCATTTAGGCCAGATTGATCTGAGCACTGGTTATATAAACCTTGAACAATAAAGATACAGTCCCATTAAACTCTCCCGGAGCTTAAAAACCAATGGGGGATACAAACAAGTTAAAAAGTATATATATCATAGACACACAGAAGGAAATTGCAGTATAGTGTATGTGCTACTGCGAGTACACGGTATAATAGATGCAGCACCGAGCAGAGATTAAGAACGTGGGCTCCTAAGCCAGGCAGCCTAGTTCAAAACTCAATTCTGCTACTTAATGGGGCACATTACTTACCATTTATGCCCCTCATTTTCCTTTCCTGTAAAATGAAGATGGTTATAATTGCAACTATTTCACAGGGTTACTACCAGGGCTATTGTTGAAATACAATTCTCAAGGGTCTCTCACATTTTTATATGTCTGTGAGCACTGACATTGCCTTTTTGTTCCGACAAAAATATATGGCAAAAATATAGTATCCTCTCCAATTCGAAGGACGGTCATACATACGATCATTTATAAAAGAATCAGATTCCCTAGGCTCAGGGTTCCTCAACTGTAATATAATCCATTGCATATGCAGGTATCACTGGACCTCTGCACTGCTATTGGGAACGGGGGCTCGGGAAACTGGCACAAAAAATGCTGATACTCTGGCTAATGCTAATAGCTAGAAGAATAAAGTTTTTTGTCTCTAATGCAGGAGTTTCATGTCTTCTGTCAACATTCCTGAAACAATGGTAGGCAGATTTGTCAAGCTTGCAAATTAAGGTGAAGTAAAATCTCACACCCTTCACAGTTCTTGACGACTGTGTGAGTTAATATACGTGAGGTGCTCAGAACAGTACCGAGCAAGTGGTAAGTTCTCAACAGCTGCTAAGCTACTATGGCAAACAAAAATGCCCCTCCAAAAACGTCCACGCCCTCATTCCCAGAACCTGTGCATATGTTAGATTAGTCGGCAAAGAGGAATCAAGGTTACTAATAAGGTGACCTTAAAATGGAAGAATGTCCTGGATTATCTGGGTATACTCAACAACCAAAAGGATCCTAAAAATGAAAGCAGGAGGCAGCAGAGTCAGTGTGAGAGCGATACAGTGTGAGCAGTCCTCTGGAGACCATCACTAGCCTGGAAGATGGAGGGGGCCAGGAGCTGAGGAATGCAGGAAGCCTCTAGGAAATAGAAAAGGCAAGAAAATTTATGGATTCTCTTCTAAAACCTCTAGAGAAAGCAGTGTCAAAGTGCCAACCTTTGGAACGGTAAGATAACAAATTTGTGTTATTTTAAGCCACAACTGATGTGGCAATTTGTTACAGCATCAATAAGAAATTAATAGAGTATCATTATGATCATCACCATCATCACCTTTATAGCTAATACTATATTAATAAATATGTTATATTCTTATACTATATTACTAAATTACTGTCATGTATTACTATATGTACTATATTACTATATTATATTACTATAAATACTATATTACTATATAATATGTATTAATATTATATGTAGCAAATTACTATATTATATGCTATAATATATTACTATAGTATTACTGTATTATCATTATTGCTATATAAAAGAGGCCCCAAATCTTAACGTAAGAATATGAAAAGGTTTCCTGGAGAAAGTTGATTGTGAGATCTGTTACGTAAATAGGAGGTAGCTGGAGAAAAAGTACGTATCAGGCTAAGCGTATGTGCAAACAAGTACTAGAGAGCATGATACTTTCACTAAACAAAAACGGAATCGCCCTGGCCGGGTGGCTAAGTTGGTTGGAGCGTCGTCCCGTGCACCAAAAGGCTGCGTGTTCGATTCCTGGTCAGGGCACATACCTAGGTTGTGGGTTGGACCCCTGGTTGGGGTGAGTACGGGAAGCAACCAATTGATGTTTCTCTCTTCCTCCCTCTAAACATATCCTCGGGTGAGGATTTAAAAAGAAAAAAAAAGCTGGATCAATATGACTGAAGCATATAGTGAAAAAATCTTATTTTAGACATCCTGAGTTTGAGCGGCTTCTGAGACATTCCAATGGAGATATCTATTAAGAGGTTGAATATACAGGTCTGATGTGTTGGGGAGAGGTCTGGGCTGGGGAGCAGATGTAAGAAGTCATCAACATGTATATAATAGACTATAACCAATGAGGAGCTTAGAAGAGAGTTAAGAAGATGTTTGAGGAGCACTGATACTTCAGAAACAGGCAGAGGAATGGGCACATATAACAGGGCACACAAAGGATACTAACAGGCACTGTCAGAAGATAAGGGAAAGCCAGAAGAGTACAATGTCACATCGTTCAAGAGTAGCAATCCACCCAAAACTAAGGCAAGAGTTAATAGCATCTATGACTATCTTAAGTATATTTATAAAACACAGATATTAAATACTCAAGTAGTTAAATGTTTTCAAAGAATACTAGCTTACCATTCAATACCACTCTCAACAGATTTTAAAAACGAACCATAAAACCTTTTACACAGATATAACGCCAAGCGCATCATGTGTGTTAGCACCATCACTTGAAGGGGGAAAACAATACTCTGTTGGGGGCTTTTAGCTATTTAGTGAGTGGCAGTTGCTT
Organism: Miniopterus natalensis; assembly: GCF_054644295.1. Lineage (NCBI taxonomy): Eukaryota > Metazoa > Chordata > Mammalia > Chiroptera > Miniopteridae > Miniopterus > Miniopterus natalensis. Next base: position 125,673,494 of record NC_142082.1, read on the forward strand.
GGGTGGGCGCCCATCCTACAGCAAGGAGCCCAAGAGTCTTTCTTGTTTCAACAGTCTGAAGTAGCTGGGAGTCACTGTACAGGGTTGGAGAGTTCTTTGACACTTTTAATTGACAGATTCACATTTCCAGCTGAAGAGAGTAGGAAAATACTACTATTTATAAATGAGCATTCTTACCTCTTGAAACTTGGGAGTTGTCAGTAAAATGTATTTCCAAATTCATATGCACTTTAGACAGCCCGATTACAAAGTGGTTACCTCTAAAAGCAAATTATTTATGTAGGTTTGGTAAAGTGGAAACAAAGATTCATTGTGCCGTAAGGCTAGTTCCTCTAAGCATAAACTGTGCAAGTAGTGCACATAAATTTCAATAAAAAATGCAAACATATAATTCAAATGTTGGAGCCTTAACTTAAAACAGTCTAGCATAAATTTCAAGGAAAATCAAATACCTGTTGAAGTCCCTGAGAAAAAAAATCACTGAAGTTCAATAGTTGATTTTTTTATCACTTCTTATTGCAATACAAAGTATTATCTGATATTAAATGGCATCTAAACAATTGATAAATTTTCAAGAGCTAGTAGTAGAAAGAAGAGAAAGTGAAATTCACTGTGCATTTTAAAGGTTCCCAGGGAAATCTCTGGTTGGTGTTTGGGGTAATGAAGGCAGGGAGAAAAGGGAAGAAAATAGAGTTTAAAAATAGCACAATTGTAGAGACAGAAAAGGTGGTGTTACTTCACTAAATTTTGACACTAGCTCAAAGCTAATTTGCCTGTAAAGGAACTCAAATTGAACCTTATCAATTCAGTTATTGGCTTATTCCTAAAAGACTTTCTCTTTTTATGATCCAAACCCACAGATTTACCCTTTGAAATAGCATCAAATCACCCAATGTCAGGAGGAAAAATGAAGGCATGTCCCATTCCAGCTGAACTATGTATCAGATGGGAGGTATTGATCAAAATATGAACTGTGTCTTTCATTATCAAAGGTACCTGATGCTTTATTATAAATACGTTCTTGAGAGTACAAAGAAACCACCTTTTCCAAATTTTTCTACAGGAGACTTTCTGAGAGCTTCTTTCAATGATTTTTCCCCCCAAAACCTATTACTAGTGTTCCAAATAATCTCAAGTTCAAATCACATTAGATCAAGAAATGAAATACAAAAAGAACTAATAATAAACCAGAGACTGAACTGAACCCTTTGCTTCTCCAAGCTCCGGTATCTAATGGGCATCACTAAGTTATACTCCTAAAGTATATTTTATAGGAAGGAAAACATTTTGTACGCCTAATGGGGAAATGCTGAGAAGAGAGGATATTTTTTTTTGTACCCATCATAAAAATGTTTCTCCTAATGTAAATACCCAGGTAATTGACATGATGGAAAATTGCCAGAAGCCGTTTTCCTAACCCCACAGTTAATAGAGCATGAGAGTCCTATAGCTCAGAACGACATGCAACTGATCACTGTACACTTGCGGCGGGGACACTACCGTGAAGAAAACGGTAACACCCTTCTCATTATTTCTGTTTCTTCTTGTCCTCCAAATACACTATGCAAATTTTTTCCTTGGGTCTTATGTCTTGGAACCTGTCTGAAGAGTTATTAGAATGAAAACCAGGATTGTGTGGAGTGCTGCACTAAAATGCACAGGCCCGAGAACACTGAAGTTTCTGCTCATGGTTTGCAGCAGCACTTGGGACATTGAGTCCTGGAGGGGGGATGCTGCTCCACAGCCTGACCTGCTCACAGCCTCGGCGGAAAATGCTGCACGGTGTTCGGGATGTTCTAGGAGCTAACTACCTCAAGGAGTTCGTGTCCACTTTTCTGGATCTCAGTGAACTATGTATGTATATGTGTGTATGTATGTGTCTGTATGTTTGTAAGCACGTGTACATGTATGTGTATGTAAGTCTATATTATCTAATATTTATATAATTATGTTATATAATTATACATACTGAACAAATGTAAGTGTATACATTACATAATATTACACAGATGTACACACAGTGTGTACGCATATACATGATTGAAATTAGCTGAACTCTGGTGAATTCATTGAGTTTTATGAATCTGTCATTCTAAATTCATGCTGGAAATCCACTGCTCTGTATCTCATCTAATGTAACTTCAGGCAGATGGAGGTATTAAAACCAGGCTATGATTGTAGGTTTTGTCTCACAGGGTCCAATTAATAATAATAGCTAATGATTTTTCTCAAAAATCATCCTCAAGTTCTGCAAATTAGCTACACAAGTACAATACCTCTAACTTGTCAGCTGGTTTTACCCCTGACCTCCTGATCTCTACCACTGCTCATCAGTTGTTGACTAACAGGTACTTTCTCGTATTTCATGCAGTTGCCGGCAGCATCTCAGGACCAGCTCCTGATCTACCGAATTGGAATATGCATTTTAACGAGATCCTCAAGCAATTCGTACATGCATTAAAGTTTGAGAAGCACTGACTCAAGTCAAATCTTCCATGGTGGGTGCTTTGCCCCAAGGGCTGCATAAGACTTCTATGAAAGTATCAAAATAAATTGGAACTTTTATTTATATTTATTTTTGACTGATACTGATATGCTCCCCTGGTCGAATTATCAAGGGCCGAGAAGAAAGAGAGGAGTTCCAGTAATGTGAGGCCAGCAGCACCTTTCTGTTCCCTTTCAAGAGACTAAGGCAGGAAGCAGTGCAGGAGCACCCAGTTAAATGGGCTTATGGGTTGTACTAGCTAGTTTAACTAAACCACACTGACAAATGAAATAGGTGGCTTTAAAAGATTCCTGAAAAAAAGAATAGATTGAGGTTAATATTAATAAATCAAAGACACTAAAAACAAGTAAATGACAAAGCTGCCAGCTCTTCAATTCTAAGAGTAACTAATGTTTGAAGCACACACTAAGGGCCAGGCACTTGCTAAGTGATTTACTTGTATTAACTCAGTTAATCCTAACAATTCTTTGAGACAGACACTATCCATAGCTCCATTCTGCAGATGAGGAATCAAGGCACACAGACATTAAGTAAACTTTCCAGGCCAGTTTGGTATTAGCAGAGATGGGATCCAGACTTTGGTTGCTTGGCTTAGATATCCCAACCACTATACTCTATTCACTCTATTCCATTGCATTATAAGGCAAAAACAAATATATAATTATTTATTATAAAAAATATATAAAAGACACATTTATCAACAAGAGTATTTGCACCATTAATTTACATCCATTCTCATTAACAATGAAGTTCACTTTAAGCATATATGGTGCCCTGAAATTTAGCTACTTAAAGTATCATGTGTACTATTTTAAAATAAAATAAATATAGCTACGTAACAATGAACATGCTCAAAAATATCTGGTAGTGGTGCACAGTCAGAAATATAAGGGCGTGGGAATGTTCAGTGATAGAGCCGTGGCTCTCAAATTGGAGCATCATCAGAACCACCCGGAGGGCTGGTTAGAGTACACATTTCTGGGCCCCAGGAGCAGAGTTTCTGATTCAGCAGGTCTAGGGTAGGGCCTGAGTTTGCATTTCGAACAAGTTCCGAGGTGATGTTGATACTTACTGGTCAGGGGGTCACATTTTGTGAATCATAGTTATAAAGGAGACCTTAGAACAGACGGCCTCAAAATCTCACATCTGTCACCTGAGAAATCTTTAAAAAATATTAATGCCCCGTTCCTCACCCAGAGATTCCGAAGTCATTGTTGGAAGGAGGGCCCTACGCCTCAAGCTTTAAACATCCCTCGGCAGCAGCAAGGGGTTACAATCACTGCTTTAGGTGGAGGGAAACAGAAGCAGGTAGACTGGTTCAAAGTAGTCCAGGTCCGAAATAAAAGAATCCTAACTAAACAATGGAGGTGTTTCAGGAGTGAACACAGACAAAACTTGTTAATTAATTAAATATTAAAGAAGCCCACCAAGGAGATACAGACCTAGTTGAATGAATGAGTATTGAAGAGGATCATGGTGTCCATTAACCAACACTGTGACTCCAGGGAACCAGAAGGAGAGAGGGGGTAGGGAGATAAGGGGAAGAAAAGGGGGAAAATATTTTTATATTGCAAATAGAACAAATTATTTTCATAATGCTCACCTCAAACAGTCCACTTTTGCTAGTAATGGAAAAGTGATACAAAGGTTCTTTTCCACTAGTAGCACATGTTAAAATCCTGCCCACAGTGAAAACCTAGGCTGCCTAGCTTCAGCATCCATGCTCCTAATCTCTGTTCTACCTGCTGCATCCTATTCTATTTTTATGTTGATGGAAAAGGGGCTCAGTTAACGGTCAAACAGTAAATCAAAAATAGTAGGAGACAGGCATCGAAAGATAAGCATCACATGATCTCGCTTATACGTGGAATCTAAAGAACTTAAACTGATGAGCAGAATAGATTCAATGACATGGAAGCAGAGATGAGACTGACGAATGTCAGAGGGATGGAGGAGGGCGGGTGGCTGGAGGGGGAGAGAGTAACCAAAGAATTTATACGCATATATGCACAACCCAAGGACACGGACAATGGTGGGGAGAGGGACTGGGGAGGGGGATGGGATGGGGTGGAACGGGTCATTGGGGAGAAAAAGGGACATCTGTAATATTTTAAAGAAAAATTAAATTTAAAAAAAAAAATAGTAGGGATTAGTGGCTCTCCCTCCCAGGAGCACACCCATGCCTTCCTTCCCCTTTTCTTTCTCAGGCCAGCTTTTTCTCCTTAAATTCTAAGAGTACCCATGAGACTTGCAACCAGGGAAGCAATGGGCAGCAGCAGCTGGTCTCGGGCTAACCTCCTGAACCTGTCTCCAAGGCTTCTTTTCTCTGACTTTTCAGTGAGCCGAAGCAGCCCCACCTAGGCTCTTCCCTGATGCTTCTTCTATCCTAAGCCCTTCATTGTTTCAAGGTCCCCAGCTTTAATAAAAGTACTCTCAAAAAATAAATAAATACTAGGGATTGGCACCCAGAGCTATGAGATACTAAAAAGATCATACCTACCCTGGTCTATCTATCCTTTTATTCCTGATGAAATAGCCTGAACTAAAGTCTATTGTTTTAAAAAGCTTTTTGAATAGAAAAATAGGAAAGGCAGTGTGTCTGGGATGCTGGGGGGAAAAATGTTGACATTTCAGATCACATGGACATCTGCTGATTTCTAGAAAGACATAATATAAATAATGTTTTCAGGTTTGTTAGGGACTACCAGTGCTGATTTCCACAAATGTTCAATCCCCTCTTATAACACGGTATTATAAAAGGCAAGCCTGATAAACTTGCTTTAAACTCTTTTTTAAGTACTAATGAGTTTCTGTAAAAATATAGCTAGATCTCTATTTTAAACATAACTTTTTGGCAACTGCGAGCCTGCATTCTTTAGCATGGCATACTCTCTGATGTTAATAAAAAATGTCAAAACCTGCTCCCCCATGGACAAATACCCTATACCAAGAACTAGTGAATTTTAATCCTTAACGAAAAGGGAATCCTTGGGGTCAGATACAAACCATGCTCTGTTGACATTCTCAAATTAAGAAAATATATATGGCAAGGTACTGACAGCTACAATATGAAAATGTTTCGTTTCCACTCTGGCCGAATATAATAGCAGGTGGTAAAGTGACATTACAGACAGTCACTTTCATTCTAAGCCCAAAGGCAAAGGATCCATTCTATTTTCAGTTAGCTTACATTATTTGTTGCTCCTTCTATACATACACATACAAACAAAAAGTAAAAATGAAAAACTTTCCATTATCTCCAAAGGCAAACAAATGACTAGTTGATTATATCTCTTTTCCTTTCTTTTTTTCTCTTCTCTCTCTCCTAGGTTGCTTTCTATAATGCAGTGGTACAAATCACTGGGCTAACCTGTGATAGCACAGTCACACTCTAAGACGCTTTAGTGATATTAAGAATTATTTCTTGATAATGTCATAATTCAGAACATAGTACATAATGGGCACAACTTTTTTAAACAAATCTACAATAATCAAATAAATTGGGTATTAAATCCGGCTGTCAAATTTTTATTGAAACACTACTACCCTGTTTTCTGGATCACTACCACCTTAAGTTTAATTAAAACATATGAACTGCTTAACACTAATACTAAACTGAACCAGTGCTCATTTTCCAAATGGTTGATTACTCAGGATCCTTTTCAATTGAGGGAAATCTATAAATCATGAATTTATAGTGGTTTTATTTGTTAGACTAAATACAACCCTTTGCTAGCCCAAATGACACCACTTTACAATTTAGAAAAAGCCACCTCTGCCTCAAGGCACTGTACCTTCATTTGCCAGAAAACAATCTTAAGAAATATACAAATCTGTGATGGCTACAAACACAAAAGGTGCCCTTCTAGAGTTGTGCGATGCACAGCCTAATCTACTAGGTATGTCAACAGAATTAACAAGAAATGTTTCCTGATCCATGGAGCTCAGAAGTCTAAGGCACTCTGCAAGGAGACAGTGAGACAGGCTTTCAAAATAAATACATTTGTGAAGAGATGATTTATGAAACACCACATAGGATCGAAGGACATGATGAAAAATCAGCACTGTTTTGCTTTATAGAGGATATAGCCCCCCAAAATGGACTTAAGAGTGTTAAGAGTTATAAAAAAATTCTTCTGACAAGAGAGCTATTGAAAATTCAGGTAATGTGCCAAGAAAGTATCTTTACTTAGCACAGCTCTCAGCTCTGCTATACGTTAAACTCAACTGAGGAACTTTTACATAAACTGATGCCCTAGACCAATTCTGTCTGAATCTCTAGGGCTGGGGCTCAAGCATCAATCTTTTTGGAAGTTCTCCAAATGATGTCTAATGTCCAGCCAGGGTTTAAAACCTCTTGACTTAGGTGATTTTATGAAGAGTGTTCCTACGTAAGACAGGCTAGAATTGTGGTTGTCAAGTCTTAGTGAATTTTAGTGTGCATTAGAATCACCAGGAGGGTTCACAAGACAGATTGCTGAGTGCACGATTCAACAGATGCCAATGCTTCTGGTCAAGAACCACGCATGGAGGATCACTGGTCTAAAACCTTACTACTCGAATTATTGTCTTGGGATGGCAACTTGAATGTCACTGGGAGCCTGTTTGAAATGCAGAATCCCAAGCCCCACCCACTACTGAAAAGGTATCTGAATTTTAACAAGATTCCTTGATGATTCATGTGGAAATTAAAATGTGAGGAGCACTGGTCTAGAGTCTAGGCCAATTAAAAAGTCTACTGGGATAGGGGGAACAAATGAGAATGAAACAAGACAGGGACCTGTGAATAGCTAGAGAGCTCATATTCTGAAGACTTCAGCTTTAACCAGCCAGGGCCCATGTAGAAATCCAGGTTCGGTGTTACCAGATATTCTAATTTTCCAAGTTAGTAATTTAGATTTTTATGTGAAATCTCCCATCTGTAAGATATTTGCAATTAATTCAAATGTTTTATAACACATTTAAGACCAAATAAAATATGTCTGTGGGCCATATCTGGCCCCATTGCTCACCTGTGTGTGACTTCTGATCTAGACAGAATCAGTCATAAATTGAATTACAGTTTGAAATAAATCACTGGAAATCTCCCTTAGTACTCTTCCTTTAAAAGCTTAAGATAAATGATATATTTGGTAACAGTTAATTATTTTCCAGAGGGCATATTTCTGCTTGACATGAACTCAGGAAAGCAACAGAAATGAATGTTAGACAGGACTCATTGAAATATGAGTTATGGGAGAAAAATACGCAGCTATAAGGTAGGACACAAGAGAGGAAACTGAAGTGCCTCAGGAGTGCCTCTGAAGAACAGGAGATGCTCACTCAATCCATCTCGAAACAGGAAAAGTGAGACGTTTTGTATCCGAGAAATGCATGGATGGTCTTTCTCGGTTGCTAGTGGGAGTGGAGTTCTTGGGCTACTGTTAGCATAAGCATTTCCGGAGGCCCCTACAGGAGGATGGGCTGTGTTAGTAAGCTTGTATTTGTGGAATTACATCCTTGGGTTTCCAAAGTCTCATTTCCCTAATCCAGTCCTGGAAGAGGTGCAGTTGGGGATTCAGCAGAGCTAAAGAAAGCCAGTGGCCAGAGTTTCCCTTCCAGGCTGGCGCTGGGTCCCACTCAGCTAGGTACAGTCCCTCAGTCCATTGTGTGGGGTCCACATGGCTCTGAGGCATGTGGGCGAATGCAGGGGAGCCAGGAAAGTGCACCCCCTGCAACAAAAGTCCCAAGAGTCCCGCATGAGCCAAGAGAAGCAAGAGAGCAACTCTTCTGTTTAGGAACTTAAGTATCTTAACTCCTCCGGAGCTTGCAGTGGCCATGCCTGCGCTAGCCGATGACCCGTTCCCAGGTATGAATGGCAGGCAAGTCCCTTCCCTGCTTCCCCAAGACCGACTGTACTGGGCTTACGTCTATTCTGCACCCTGTCCAGTCCCTTCCCCCAGGGATCTGCGGGGAATTGAGCAGTGGTTTTGCAGCTTCCTGACAGCTGCACAAATGAATGCCCATAATATTTGGCCTTCCCCTGGCTCCTTTCCTGTTAATTAATAACTGGGTTAATTACAACAGTATCAATTTGATTGCGTTTACTGTTAAATACACCTATGGACACAGCAAAATTTCGAATCATAAGTCTTTGAGAGCGGAAGAAAACTGGCAGTATTATATATGTAAAATTGTTTTCACTTGTAAAAGAAGATATGACAAAACAACCTCAGTTCCATATGTCCTTTCTATCTTTATTTAATAGCATTGAATCATATCATTGCCTTTAACTATGAAGCCATTTGAAATTTTTTTTTCAATAGAAGCACACAATATTCTCAATGTATGATATTTCAAGTCACTTTGTATTGTATTTTTTCTTTAAACCTCACACAATCACTGATTAAAGTCATCTCCTAAGCTATCTAAAGAAAAATCAGAAGGTACCTTTCAGAAAGGTTACATAGGACTAGAAAAACACACAGGGAGTAGCTAAGTGACTGAAAAGAATCATGAAAGTCAAATGATGTATCCCAGTGGAAGAAGAGAGAATAGAAAGTTATGAAAACTGCCTATTACTCTGCTAGCGTGCCAGGAAACAAGGGAAGTCTCACAAAGGACATGGGAATGGGAAATGTGCACTCTCTCTTAACCAGCCATCCTTAGCTCACTTCTTCTGCTATGTTTCTTAACTCCATAGCATCAAGAGGCTCTCTCTCTGGGTGACTAACACATTCCTTAGCCTGTGATAAAAGGTATTCATAATGAGATTTAGCTTTAATCCCATTAAATTATCAAATGCTATCTGCTCGCTTCTCCCTAAATCCCTTCCATTGGGCCAACGATTAGGACAATAGATACTTTTCTGTACTCTAAATAAACCTTTACTTAATTTTCAAGATTTTGCCACAAGAAAAATAAAACAAAGGTTAGCTGAAAGTTCTTCTTAGTTCAAAATTTGAGAGTAACCATCATCTCTTAATTCTCTCATCGGCCTGTTGAAAAAACTGTTGGGCATGCCAATAACATTTAACTAACCAAGATATGTTAGATGAAATTATTTCTTCAAAAAAAGTAACACCTCCAACTGTGTATGGCACCTTAAATGACATATAGCAGCAGATGAAGGATAGAGTTTTACAGCCCAATCGAAATAAGAAAATTTGTAGTTGAAGCTGCCAAGATTAGAGATTACAAATGTAAACATTCCCTAGAATCTATATTTATAATTTTTTATATTTGGGAACTTTACAAAATATTGAAATTAGAAAGTGATATCAAAGAAGAGAGAGCACTGAAAATCAGAAGCACTTTGCTTCTTACCTTTGCCTACAAGAAACCACGTGACCCAAGGACAAAGCATGTTAGTTTCTTTGTTTTAAACTGACATCACCATTTCATTTTCATTATATACAAAAGGAGGAAAGGAATAAATCAGTATTTAATCAAGGCCTAATATCTGCCAGGCTCTGTGCTTGGCAAAATAACCAGTCGGATGAAATGATGAACTAGACTATATTTATAGCCCCTTTAATTGAAAACTTATCTCATTTCTATGGAATATTTGAGCAAATTGATATGTAAATCACATGTAAATCCTCATCACAATAAGTCACCCAAGGAACACAGTTCTCTTGGAATCCATTCTCTTTCTTTCACAGCCTCACCCATCTACAGTGAATCCTTTATCTAACTGTTAGTACAAAATCCAGAACTACAGAGAGGATCTACAGTAGGAAACCAACAAAATCCAAATGCCTTTCTTCCTGGCCAGGTTGCCATAGAACATTATAAAGTTAGAAGGAGAGGGGGGGAAAAAAAATATCAATCTATATATATATAGATAGACAGATCTAGATATAGAGAATATATATGTGTGTGTATATGTATGTGTGTCTGTGTATATATATATATATATATATATATATATACATATAGCTTAATGCAAACTTTTCCAATCAATTTTGTGTTACTCATTTTCCTAATGATACTCAAAAACATTTTCGTATGTTTTCACTTCATTAACATTCCTATGTTCATATTGAGCTACTATGCTAAATCCTAGGGACACAAAAATAAACAATACCGAATCTAAGCCTTTGTTTCTTAGGACTCAAAAAGACCATTAAAGAAATAGTTTAAGTACATAGTAAGTGCAATATCCCTAGGATGCTAGGAAAACATAAAAAGACAGCGTATATTTCAATCAGGGAGTGAAAGGAAAGCTTCCTAGAGAAATGATGCCTGAGTGGATCCCCTAAAGATAAAAAATGCTGGAAAAAAGAGAAAAAGAGTGTCTAGAGCATCCCAAGCAAGAAAATGGTGAAAAGAAAGGCACAGGGGGTGAAGTAGCCCAGGATGCATGGAGAACAAGCTGTCAAGTGTTACCGTGCACAGTCAGAGGCAAAGCTTATGGGAAGAGGGAGCTGTGGTGGTGGTCGGTGGGTAAATCATGGACGACCTTAAATGGCAGGCTAAGAGCTCGGGCCTTACTCTTGGGGCAATGGGAAGCCGATGGGGGGTGCAGGGGGAGAGCATGCCTACATCTGCCTATGTTGCCTTAAAGATGGATCTGAGGTGGAAACGACAGGACGGAATAAAATGAGTGACAGGTTCTCACTATATTGTGAAATGTGCTGTGCAGCATTAACAGGACTCTGGAAGAGGGAATAGAGTTAAGAAATATTTAGGATTTAAAATCAGAAGAGTGATACAATGGCAGCAAGATGGAGGAACCTAAGAACTTTCTTCTTATGTTTATGGCTTTAGGGCCAATTCCTTACGCAGGGTACAAACGATTGTAATACGAAATATTTCATGGCAAGAGCAGGACTGGTTAGATGCAAAATGGGAAGCAATGAAGCTGAATTCTCTTTGGATCTGTTGCAAAAATGTGAGTCATAATCCAAGAGGGAAGATTAAGCAAGCATTAATCAAAGCGGTAGAGGGAGAAATAAGAAATAGTGTATCAGAGGAAATACAGTTCCAAGAATGAAAGAAGGATCGATGGTGCCACACGCAGCGAGGAGATGCAGTTATATAAGTACTAGAAAATGTTTATTGGATTTGGCGGTTTGGGCTTTCCCAGGCAGTTTCAGTGGACTACTGGGCATGAAAGCCAGGCCACTGTCATCTGGGTGACTCACTTGTAAAGCAATGACAGCAGCAATCTGCCAGACCACAAACCCACACCCATGGTGAGATGGCCCTAGTGCTTCTGCTTTCTTTGTGGAGCACAGACCTCCTTGTATTTTATCACACATCAGTGAGGATCTCTATCAAGATGACTTGAAAATAGAGTCATTTTCTTCAAACTGAGTGAAAAGCCTTAATCACATTGAAAAGTCATTGTGAATAATAGTTATCAACCTATTTAAATAAGTCTCCTGCAGAGGGAGAGAATGAGGCAGGGTGCCAACCTATAAATCTCACATAACACCAGCATCGTTTAGGCACTAAGCCCTCTTTGCAAGATGGAATGTTATCCTAAATATACCTTCAACATTATAAAGAATAGAGAGAGCCTTGGCTGCAGTTTGGGACACCCTATCTTTTGCTTAGTGTTTACAGGGAAGGTTCTAAAGAATTCTGTCTGTTGCTCCCAAGCTTACCAAGGAAAGTGGGTGGCAGGGGACTCTCTTCCAAAGGAGGGGGATCCCATCCAAATTCACTTATTTTTTTTCTATTCCAAGCACTGCCTCTGAATTATTATTTTTCTATTCTATTTCTTGCAAGCACTGGCTTTATTACCTTGTTTATCCCTATATTTTGGTGATGGGATTCAACACATATATGATGAATTTGGTCTGACAACATCAACAAGAATGAAACAGCTTCTGGTTCTTTGGAAATGAGAATGCACCTATAACTGCTCTCTTCATAAACTCAAACCTGGTGTTATTTCTATGGTGGGATTCTTCCTGCAACAGTAAACAACTTGAAGAGACTTAAAGAGCCCTAGCCAGTCGGCTAAGCGGTTAGAGCATCGGCCCACGGACGGAAGGGTGCCAGGTTCGATTCCAGCGAAGGGCACGTGCCTTGGCCGCAGGCTCCATCCCTGGCCCCGGCCGGTGCATGAGCGGGAGGTGAGCAGCGGATGTGTCTCTCTCATATCAATGTTTCTCTCTCCCTCCCTCCCTCTCTCTCTTTCTCCCCCCTTCCATTCTCTTTGAAAAGCAGTGGAAAAAAATATCTTTGGGTGCGGATTAAAAAAATAAATAAGTAAAAATAAAGAGATTTAAAGAAATTCTTCTCCAGGAGGGTTACTGAGAAACTGTGCTTATCAGGCTTTCCCACACCTGCCGTCCGTCCCCTTCCCTGCCCGTCCAGCCGGATGCGCACCACCCTGCGCTCAGCAGTGACGGATGACGGCTCCCAACATGCCTTCCTGGGAGGCTCTACAGAAGGGGCAGGCCAGTCACCGTGGGGCAGGGAGGAGAACAGCCAAGGGAGTACAGGGGAAACTGAAAAGTTATGATCAGGCAATTTTATTTCCACTTCAGCAAAACGACAAATTATATTATTCCTTGCAAATGACTACATAACTTCAAAGATAAAAATGGAAAACTTCCTCTGAGTGGGGGGGAAGTGTCAATGAAAAGAACAAAACAGCAACAACAAAACCGGAAGACATTGTACAACAGAGATCCTCTGAACTATAAGCAGTTAAAATTTTTCTGTCGATTTTCCCCCTTTAAGCTCTTATCACCTTACATAGTACCCAGATCTAAAGCAATAACATGGAACTGTGTAAAATAGCATTTTGATCCTTCCTAATTCAGCCTGATTTAACTTGTGTCAGGAAGATAAAACAGACACGAACATCCTTCACCCCTGAAAATCACCAAGTGTGTATCGTTTATTAATGGAATCATTTGTTACTAGCTCCTTGATTAAAATCCATTTTGCATATGCACACTTCCATCCGTTCATTCACAGTGAAAGTGTGATGTTATCTGAATCCCAAGTCCTGGCTGCCATCATTAAATACTTACCAAGTATCTACCTGCTACAGACTCTGTGCTGGGTGAGATCTACTCTTGATGTTCTAAGCACGATGCAGTTGCCCTAAGGGAATAGTAGAGGGGTCCACACCTTGGATGCCGTAGCCAGGCTGCCTAGAAGTGAATCATGCATCTCCCGCTTGCTGCCACTGTTTAATCTCTTTGAGTTTCAGTTTTTGTTTAGGTCAAAGTATGATTCATATATATATATAAAAATAGGGCTGTTATGAAGATTAAATATTAGTATATGTGCTAACATGTAATACATGCTTAATATGTCTTATCTAGTATTATTAACATGGATTTAAAGAGGTAAATATATTTTTGACCCCTCCACAAAATAGAAACTGTTGACTAAAAAAATCAAGTCATCTCAGATGTCATTCTATACTCAAAAAATATATACGTAAACACTAAATAGAGTCAATTTGGTATGTGTATAAAGATAAATTAAAAATTAACTTCCAAAGATTCTTACATTCTAAAGATGTTATTATTCCATAAAAATTATCAAACCATAGAATAAATTGACACTGACAATAGTAGTTCAAAACTTGCCTGACTCTGACTTCTGATTAGTTATTTTTTCCATTTGGTATTATTGGGCAAAAAAATTCAGGAGTCCTGAGGACAAGAGAACTGAGTAACTGGCCTCATTTAACAGCATGAATTTTCAAGCATCTTAATTCTGGAGAGTATGTTAGGCTGATTCTCTTGGAATGGTATTAAGTAAAGCATTAACACGTACCCAGGCCATGTCTTATCACTGGGCCTGACCTCACAGGAACCCTGGGGAGCCCAGCAGATGGTGTATGCTTGAGTAAACAAAACAAAACAAAACACCAGTATTTTTTAGTAACACCTTAAAAATAATCTTAGTGAAATAATTAGTATAATATCTTTATACAGAGATAACATTTATAAATTTTAATAAGTTTGAATTATGATTACCAAACCAGACTAAAACCAGCATGACAAAAAGGAAGAGTGAGTGATTAAGTTGAACAAGCTGGTGAATTATAAGAATTGGAACTAAGTCTGGTCATCTGCCATATGTTTATTAATGACCTGAAAACAGCCCACAACACGGTAATTACATCTATAAATGCAACTAAACTGACATGGTATTTCCAAAGGTTAAGCTAGGACAAAAGTTAAAAAGAAGCTTCTTCACCTTAAGGAAAATATTTTTAATAAGCAGAAGTCCTGTCATAAGCTCTCACTCAAAGCACCATCAATTATCATTGCGCAAAGATGCTCTTTAAATAAAGGTCAAACTTCACATAATAAAACACTTGAGAATATACACAGGGCCCCATCTTTAAGAAAGGCTTTATCGTTCATATTTTTATTTAGTGCAAAAAACCTCCCTCTTATTTTTATTGATCAGTGGGGGAAATATGTGAACAAGTAAAAAAATTAAATTTTCACTTTTATCATTTAAACTAATTTTTTTTTGCCTTTCTTACTTAATGAACCAGAAACTCTCCGTTTGCCAGTAATAACATAATGATGTCCTTGGGAACTGGTTTTTATATTGCAGCTCTTCACTCCTTTACCTATCAGGTCATTAGTTCAGAATTAGATGTTTCTCTTATAACAGCTGATAATAATAAAGTCTTACATCGCATCCCAAAAGAACTATGAAAAGAAAATTCTTATTAGCCACTTCATTCAGAGCAACCACAGTGCAACAATAGATTGGGGAACTTTTGACCAAAAAAGTATGCCCAGAGTTGGCTCTATTTTCGCTCATATCATATCTGCAAAATTAAATCAAGTGCATTATGAGAGTGTGAGAAAACGAGAACAATGTTATTAGTGTCATAAAATTAGAACATTTTTTTCATACTATAATCAAACATGTAACAATCTGATTTAAAAGAGATTGAGGTCAGATCATTCCATCCTCAGTGGCTTCCCATCCCAGTTCAGAGGAATTTGTCCTACTCCCCCAACCCAGGGAGCTCTCAACCTGAAAGACCATCAATACTAATGACTGATGTCATACAGATCAATTTCTACAAGATTAGTTAAATAAACCATCACACTTTGAAGGAAGATTTCCATCCTCTGGGGAAGACACATTATTAAAATGGACACTAATTTTATCTGCTCGCTACATATAGATAACAGTCATGTTTTGCTCGACCTACAGGGTTGTTTTTGGGTTGTTTTTTTAATTAGTTGTCAGCAGTTAAAAATTTGAGAGCTTTCTCATAAAAATAAATCTGGATTTCTGGCTCTTGTTGAAAAATGACAAGGACTCTTAAAGAATGACATCCATCTGCTTGCTGAGGAGAAAGAGCTGGTCTTTGTAAAGGATTGGGGCATCTCCAGTTTACCTCAGTTCCCAATTCTCTAATTCCCATTACATATCTGGCCCTCTAGGCATATTTAAACTATGTGAACTTGCCATCCTTGTTCTGTAGTCCAAACACCCCACCTTACTGCTCTTCTACTCTGGAGCAGGCCCTGCCCTACGGAGGGAGAAGCGGGGGGGGGGCAGCAGAAGGGAGGCAGCGGCGGGCTTCGGCTGTAAACACGTGCGCATGCTGGAGGTGGAGGGTGATCTGCTAGACAAAGTTAACTTCTGTTTTGGTTTAGTTTTTTACCAGAGCCTTTAATTTTCACCATGGCTGACGAAGCCTGCAAGTTAAGAGGCATGCCTTAAAACACGGGACCTTAATATTAAAAAGAACCTGTGAGGTCATGTTGCCCATGGATCCCCCAAACTGGCCCATCATGAGAATCACTGAAAAGCCTTTATGTTTGACAGCAATTGCACTCGTGACTAAAAATCTAATCTAAGGATTCAGAATATGTCCAGGATGGTGGCCTTAGAAACTGCAGACTCACTGAAGAGAATTACAGTAAAGCAACCAAACAAACAAAAACCGGTGAGAATTATGGAAAAACAAACATGTAAAATCTTTTTAAATCGTCCTAAGGATATATAACAAGTGAATAAACATTTATTTAAGAAAATCTACTCTCAGTAAGAACACTGAGAATCTGTGGCACTTGAGCCACTAACTACTCTGTCATCCATACCCCCCTCTCCAGCTCAGCATGATGGAAGCTCCCCTACTGACATCTGTGACCAAGAAGGTGGGCTCAGGGGACTCTCTCCCACCAGCTGCCAGCGCGGTCTGCAGTGTCTGCCTTAGAGGGAAAGGCTGCCAGCACTTCTCCTCACCCCAGCTCTCCACTGCAGAGGAGGCGTGTGCAGCAAGAGTTCTGGAGCTTCCTTTCTATGCCCAGTCCCCACTTGTGCACAATAGGCTCTACCCCAGGTGTGGAAGGTTGAGAGCCCTGGTTTTGCCTTTGCTTTAGTTTTCTCACAGGGCCAAGGCTTCATTCCGGGAGAGACAAGTCAATAAGACTAGAGCCTACTGCTCCTGCCTAGAAACTCTCTCATACACTAGGGATTTTACTCCAAGGGAAGCAGGTCACTGTCCCAAGGCCCAGTTTCAAAACAGTGGCTCAGAGATTTTACCCATGGGGAAGGCAGGCTATAAGAATATAGAGCTCAGAAGTTATCCCCATAGACATGTTTATTTGTAACAGAACAAGGGGAAAAAATAAACCTAAAGGTATGCAAGGTTGGTGTAATATCCAAAAATCAGTAATGTAATAAATATACTTTATCAATAAAACAAAGGACACCTTGATAGAAGCATTAAAAGCATTTTTTAAAAATCTAACACCACTTCATAAATTTTTTAAAAAATGAAAGGGAACTTCCTCAATCTAATAAAGAACATCTAAGAAAAACTCACACCTGATATCATTCTTGATGGTAAACACTGAATGCTTTCCCCCTAAGATCAAAGATCTTCACTGTCTCCATTGCTATTCATCATTGTACTGGACGTCCCAACTAGAGCAATTAAGCAAAAAAAAAAAAAAAAAAAAAGAAATAAAAGGCATCCATATTAGAAAGTAAGAAGTAAAACTATCTCTATTTGCAGATGACATGATCTTTCATATAGAAAACTCTAAGGAGTTCACTAAAAAACAATTAGGCCTAATAAATAAGTTCATCAAGTTTATTAGATTTAAGTTCAATATGCAAAAATCAATTGTGCCCTGGCCAATGCTCTCTGTTGGTTGGAGCCTTGTCCCATGCACTGAAAGGTTGCTGGTTCAATTCCCAGTGGGGGCTCATATGGGAGGCAACCAATCCATGTTTCTCTCATACATCGGTCTTTCTCTCTCTCTGTCTCTTACCCTCTCTCTGAAATCAGTAAAACATATCCTCAGGTGAGGATTTAAAAAAATAAAATCAATTGTATTTCTATATACTAGTAACGAAAAATTCAAAAATGAATGGGAAAAGAATTCCCTCTAAAATGGCATAAAAAAGAATAAAATGCTTAGAAATAAGTTTAACAAAAGGACAAGATGTGTACACTGGAAATTAAAAAGCACTGTTGAGAGAAATTAAGGACTTAAATAAATGGAAAGATACCCCATGTTCATGGATCAAAAGAGTTAATTTTAAGATGGCAACATTCCCTAGATTTATTTAGAGATTGAAAGCATCTCCTATCAAAATCCCAATTGACTTCTTAGCAAAAACTGACAATCTAATTCCAAAATCCATATGTTAATTTGAGGGAGCCAAAATAACCACAACAATTTTGAAAAAGGAGAACAAAGTTAGAGCACTAGCACTTCACGGTTATAGAAATCAAGACACTTGTGGTATTGGCCTAAGGATAGACATATAAATCCATGGGACAGAATGGAGAGACCAGAAATAAATCCTAACATTTATGATCAATTAGTTTTTTTGGTTTTGTTTTTAAATTTTATTGATTTCAGAGAGAGGGAGGAAGGAAGAGGGGGAGAGAGAGAGAAACATCAATGATGAGAGAGCTATCAATCGGTTGCCTCCTGCCCGCCCCATGTTGGGGATGGAGCCCACAACCCAGGTATGTGCCCTGACCGGGAATTGAACCTTGATCTCCTGGATCCGAGGTCAATGCTCAACCGCTGAGCCACGCCCGGCCAATCTATGATCAATTAGTTTTTGACAAGAGTTCCCAGACAATTCGATAAGAAATTTGTCTTTTCACCAACTGATGCCGGAATAACTGGATATCTACATGCAGAAGAATAAAGTTGTGCCCCTTTCTCACACCATTTACCAAAATTAATTCAAAATTTGTCATAGACCTAAATGTAAGAGCTAAAGCAGTAAAATGCTTGGCAGAAAATAGAGTGACCTTGTGTTAGGTGAATCCTTCTTAGATGTGACACTGAAAGCAAAAGTGACAAAAGAAAAATAGTCTAATTTAAGACTTTCTCAAAGTTAAAAACATTTATGCTTCAAAACATACCATAAAGCAAGTGATAAGACAATCTACTCAGTGGGAGAAAATATTTTTATATCTTATATCTGATAAGGAAATCGTATCTAAAATATATAGAGTGTCCCAAAAATGTACACATACTTGAATAATTATTAACCCCAATGGGTTAAATCCAAAAAGAAAGAATCAATTAAGCTATCAGCTGTTCAAGTGTATACATTTTGGGGGACACCCTGTATAATATATTCCAATAATTGAATAATAAAAAGACTATCAATTTTAAAATTGGCAAAGATCTGAATAGACATTTCTTTAAAGAAAAATATACAAATAGCCAATAAGTATATGAAAAGGTGCTCAACATCTTTACCAATCAGAGTAATGCAAAAAACAAACAAAAACAACTACAATGAGATTCCACTTCACACCCACTAGGATGACTATAATTAAAATGACAGTTAATAAGTGTTTACAAGGACATAGAAAAATTGATACTTTTCTACACTGCTGGTTGGAATGCAAAATGGTCCAGCCCCTTCAGAAAACAGTCTAGCAGTTCCTCAAAATGTTAAATGTAGAGTTACTATATGGCCCAGAAATTTCACCCCCTAGCTATATACCCAGTTTAAATGAAAATAGATGTCCACAGAAAAAGGTGTACATGAATATTCATAGCAGCATTATTCATAATAACTAAAAAGGAGAAATAACCCCAATGTCCATCACTTGATGAATTAATAAATAAATGTGATATATCCATACGAGGGAATATAACTTAGCAATAAAAATGCAGAGAAGGTAAAGGGCTGTGGAGAAATTCCGAGGAGACAGAGCCCATAAGCAGGGCCCTTGCAGCTGAGGCACCATGGCGCCTGTTTGCAAATTAGAAAAAGGCGCTTTGTCCTCCAGGTGATCCCACTCGCTAGGTCAGGCGGGGCGAACCAGACTCCAACTCCGGCCGCATCCATTCCTTTAGATGTTGCCTATGGCTACTTTTAGGCTACAACAGCAGGCAGAGTTGAACAGTTGCTAACATCTGTATGGTCCACAAAGCCACAGATAGAGTCTAGATAATACAATTTTCCAGATTCTGTTTTGAAATCTAAATAACTAAAGATTCACTTTTTGTTTTCGGGACCATCTGAGGGTCCAGACTATCTACAGATGACGTATGCCCAATGAGTGAAAATGAATAACATAAGGACAGATTTCCTTCTCATGGGGAGAAAGGTTTCACAGTGATAAAAATATGAGAAGAAAAAGAGTGAAAACAAATAAAGTATTAGGAGTAGTTTTCTCTGTGGCTTACCTAAGGATTAAAAAGAATCCAGAAGAATGTAAATTACGAAAGAACTGGATTTATTTATTTATTCATTCATTTATTTATTTGGAGAGAGAGGAAGAGAGAGGAATAGAGAGATGGAAATACCGATGAGAGAGAAACATTATCAATGGGCTGCCTCCTGCACACTCCCTACTGGGGATTTAGCCGGCAATCTGGGCATGTGTCCTGACTGGGAATCGAACCAGTGACCTCTTGGTTCATGGGTAGAAGCTCAACCACTGAGCCACATAGGCTGAGCAAGAACTGGATTTTATTTTTTTAATTATGTTTTGTTGCTGCTGTTTCTCCAGGACCTGAAACAGTACCTTACACATAGAGTCACTCAGTAAATACCTGTTGATCCCGTCTCTACCACTTAGCAGCTGGGAGACCTCTGGCTAATAACCTAATATTTCTTGTCTTCAGATGCCTCAGCTGGAAAAAGAGAAAAATAATAGTCCTACCTCATAGGTTATTGTTAGGATTAATTGATTATATACATTCATTATATATAATTGATTATATATTAATTGGCTATAAATATATATATATAATTTAGAACAGTGTCTGGCACAATGTTGTTGTTATTATTCTCTGAAAACCTTCCATTTCAGTATACAATTGATTATAACCAGTGCGTTAGTCTCAGAAATTTTGAAATAGTTTCCCTCAGAGATTGAAGTTTGTAATTTATAAACCTATAAAGTAGGAAAGCCTAACATATACATTACACATTTCTATGACGACATCTTACCCATAAGAATACATGAACGATTTTATTATTATATTCAACAGTGAGAAAAGAGCATGTGCCAATGTATCTCTTCAATCAAACATACATGTTGCTCAGGATATCGCCATAACATGTCCCTATGTGCTTTAACGCCAGATATATGCCTTGGAGTATTGAGAGGTTGTACGTGCGACATTCACTTGTCATGTAATTACAGTGACTGCACAGGACGGCAAACGACTCCTTACTCATGTCAGCTGCATCCCACCACGAGCTTCACTGTTCGATTCTATCACCAACGCTTACCGGCATGAACACGTGGTGTCTTCTTACTTTTCCTTTCTAGATCATCAGTGATTTTATCTCTGCGAGTTTCAGTAACTCCAACGGTTCCTGGGCTTCCTACTTTCTGCAGCAAAACTTTGTTGTTGCTGCTGCTGCTGCTGTTACTGTTGTTACCCACAACACTGAGAATGGTTTATTGGTCACAGAGCCACAGTAAAAAGCAAACAGCATAACTAATTAATTGAATTCTTCCCATGAATAATACGAGGCAGTGTTATATTATTTAAGGTTTTCCTCTTAAAATGGTTTCTTTCAACTGGGGTTGGAAACAGAAAGATGGCACGGAAATTTCAAAGCGTTGGAGAAATAGTTGCTTAGAATTAAGAGAAAAATATTGCTTTTCCATTTATTTTCAATCTTATCTTGTAATGAAAACTTCTTTCAAGAGCTTTCCATCAGTTGTCACGAAGTGAGGTTCTTAACTGAACACAAATGATAGAAACTCAATTGATTTACAACTTAAAGCGCAATTGCCAAGCTAAATGGAGCCAACGTGCGTGCACACAGATGATCTGGTTAACAGATCCTTCCAAACTCTTCTCTGTAAGTAAGAATTTTACAACGTTCAATGTACTATGGAACAGTTGGGAGCTATAAAACAAAGTTGGGTGTTAACTATATGTTGTAAGCAGATTTAATCGGAAATATGCACGTTGCATTAGCTGCAAAAATTGAACCATGAGAAAAACAGCACTGATCCATTAAAGCTTTTCAAGGGAAAACATTGAGGGCTTCGCTGGCCAATGGCATGCCCGCATTTTCAGCACTACTTGAAAATCACTCTTGGAGCCTAAGCCATGCTAACAACAACAACAAAATGCATGTCAATTGTTCTTTTTTATCAAGATATTCTAAACCCACAATAAAATGTAATATAAAACACAAGGTCAATATGGCTTTCATTTCTCTTACAGAAGTAAAAGTTTTTATGGTGACTTTAAAAGTTGCTATAAAGTGATTTTATAGTAAATTTTTAAAAGATTTATTTTTCCTTTCTTACATTACTTCTCTCTTATTTTAGTTTTAAAATAAATAATCTGGGAAATTTCTTGACACTATAACAATGGGAATTGTGTTCTGGATAAAAATTTGACAGTCTTCCACTAAATAGCTATTGTATGATTATTAGGTGCTAGTTATTCAAGGAGATACAATGATGACCCTCAAGAACTTAAGCATCAGAAGGATATAAGCATAACAAAATGACAAAAGTATGATTAGTGGTTAATATTTAATTAGAAAAGTATAAATAAGTTAGCATTGGGAGGAGAGGTAAACTTGAACAAGGGGAGCTAAGGGGCTTCATAGGTGAAATAAAACTTTAGTGCATAAGCTGGCTTTTCTATGGCTTCTGTAACAAATTGCCACTAAATTATCTTACAGTTCTGGGAATGAGCAGTCCGAAACAGGTCTCACTGAGCTAGAAGCAAGGCACTGCAGGGCTATGTTCTTTTCTGGAGGCACAAGGGGTGTTATGGGTTAAATTGGGTTCTTCAAAAAAGGTGTATTGAAATCTGTGGTACCTGTAAATGAGACCTTATTTGGAAATAAGGTCTTTGCAGATGTAATCAGGCTAAGAAGACAAGGTCATTAGTGTGGGCTCTAAACCAATATGACCAGTATCCTCATAAGAAAGAGGCGCCTAAGGAGAATGCCATGTGATGACAGGGGCAGACACTGGAGTGATGCAGCTGCAAGCCAAGGAATGCCAAGGATCAATGCCATCACCACAGGGTAAGAAGCAAGGAAAGATTCTCCCGAGTCTCAGAGAAAGGATGCTCTTAACTTCCTTTTGAAAAGTTAGCCTCCAGGTCAGTGGAAGAGTAAATTTCTGTTGTTTTAAGCTACCCAGTTTCTTCCATCTTCAAAGCCAGCAAGGGCAGATCTAGTTCTCGACTCACTCCACACTGAGCTCTGCTTCCATCCTCACATCTTCTCTGAATGATTCTTCTTCTAATTCCCTCTTCCGCTTTAAAGACCCTAGCGATGCATGAAACCCTCCCAGGTAATCTGAGATAATTTCTCTAATGAAAGGTCAACTGATTTGCAACTTTAATTCTATCTGCATTTTAACTTCACATTTAATGTAACATATTTATAGGTTCCTGAGAAAAGGAAGGCGATATCTTTAGGAAAGCATCTTTCTGCCTACCACAGCCCATAAAGCAGAGTTCCTCAAAGTGTGGCGAACAGAGCACTATATGAGAATCAGCTTGGTGTCAGTTAAAATGCTGATTTATGGGCCTTGCTTGCTACATTGTAAGTGGGGACTCACAATACACCACTTTAAAAGTTGAGCAGGATTTTTGACCCATAGTCTTGAGAGAAAAAAATAATTCAAAATGAAGGACACTTAGAGTCTATGTATAAAAAGAAAAAAATAAAGACTGTGGTCATGGAAATGTAGAGTTTATATTTACCATAGTGGAGGACACCCTAAAGGAGATTCACAAAAAACAAGTTTGGAAATGAAGGTAAGGCCAGAGTTGAAAGAGTTTCCAAGGCAACCTAAGGAAGTTTAACTTCACTTGGAAGGTCAAGAAACTAAAGACATTATAGGGATAGAACCACCTATTTCTTGGTTGCATTTGCTTTCTCTCCAAAAAGAAATTTATACCAGAAAGAGTAAAATGAAAGCATTCTGTAGTCTTTGAAAATATAAATAAAATAATATAACTTCTTAATATTCACTTATGAGGCCATAAAAAATTACTATTCCTATCTTAATCCATGTTTCTCCAAGAATAAATCACTGGCTTGAACTGAAAAGATAGATTGCTAATCAAATATTTTGGTTACTTGGCACTGTACATAACAAGAACACAGTATTTTGCCTTTCACTGTTTAATGAATATTGACTCAGAAGATTATATAGGGAATGCAAAGATTAAATGGCAGAAGTTGTAATAAATATTAGCCCTTTCCAACTCAATATGTTGCTAACAACCAATTTTCAGACTCTTACCATTGTTTTAAGGTGCACTATAAAATTGACAAGATTTTCATACTTCTGTCACTATTTCTAGGAACCATAATATCCCAACTGAAAAGAAACTATTTCTAGAAATAAAAATCTAATACAATATAAGAGATAAACAGCAGCAGCAGAGAACATTTTAAAACAACTGTTTCAGGGTGAGAGACAATGAATCATTGTAGCTATGAAAAAGACACAAGACTCTTTATAACAATAAATCTATGTTGACATTAAGGAATAAAGGTGGACATATATATCTCTTGTCTGTTTCACAAAATATTTGGCATTCTGGTTTACACAACATTTCTATTTAATAGGGCACTGGAGTATGTACTTATCACAGCTTTTCCAAAAATGTCCTGAAGCAATGGAGCTTTTATAACTCATAATTGAATTGCCATTATCACCATAGATGAGTCTTAAAAAGCTTAGGTCCCTAGCAAGAAATAACTTAAAGGTTTCTCTGTGTTTTCCCACTTTAACTACTCATTGTCCAAAGAAAACAAAAGCCAATCAATCAAACTAATTAACCCAAAGCAGCACAATGTGGCAGATTATATTTTTCCCCCAAATTCCCATAACAGTATCTTGCATTCCCCAGGATCTTCTGCAATGTGCTCTTGCAATTCCTCTCCCCCTTAAATCTGGGCTGGCTTTGGAGGCTCTTATAACAATAGAATGTAGCAAAACAATGCCTCATGATTTCAGAGTCCAAGTCAGAGGAAGCCCTGTGGCTCCTGCCTTGGTCTCTGGGAACGTTCTTTCCAGGGACACCTTCTCAGGCCATTACCTCTCAGCAACAGCCGCCACTCTGTACAAAGGCCAAACCACATGGAGAGGTCACGTGCAGGTACTCTTGTCAGTCATAGCTGAGCCTAGCCTTCAAGTCCTCCTGGCTCAGTTATGAGACATGTGAGAAGCTTCCAAATGATAACCCAACTATTTGAGAGTCAGCCCCAGCCTCAGAGTTTCCCAGTTCAAGCTCAGACATCCTGCAAACACAGCCACACAATCCATGAGCTTAGCAAAACGGTTATTGTGTGATACCACTAAAGTCGAGGAGGTTTGTTACACAGCACTAGGTAACTGGAACATTTAGCCTTGTTAAAATTTTGTTTAGAAACTACCCTGATATCAAAGTTAGTCTGTTAAGAAAAGAATCCTATACATAGGATATATTCTGCTATTCAGAAATCATGCTACATGTACTTAAAGTCTCCCACCTACAGACTCAGAAGACCCATGTCCAGTTCCCAGACCAAGTTGAGAACCTAGCTTGAGAGGATATGAGGGATTGTTTCCCCACTAAAGATTGGGGTTTGCTTCGATAAATTGGATGTCGCAAAGTTGGAGACAATCTCAATACATGCGAAAGTGATCTAGTCTCCTTACCTATCTCCTGTGTGGCCAGTCTGTGTGTTGGCTCCATTCCCCAGTCTCTAGTGGAACTGAACTTAGAATGGTATCTTTATCCCTTAGGCTATTTTTGAAGACCTTTTTTCCAGGGCTGAACTCTGCTTCCAGAAAGTTATTCAGATTCCCCTTTCTATGAATGCGAACCCACCTAATGCAAAGAACCATGGATAATATTATGTGTGTATCATTCAGACCCACTGCACATGATGCTGGCCTGGATCTAAATGGCCCAAGTCCTTTGGATTTGCTTATGTAAACAGTTTGTACCTTCCAAAGGTGAGTCAGCCCTTCCACCACAAGATTGTTCCCTCAGCTCCTGACCTTCATCCTATGAAAATCGGGATACTACAAATGGCTGTCAAGATAAGGGATCAAGAACATGAAACAAGACAAAGCTGCAGTTTCCAAAATTAGGACAGCCTGGATCCTGATTTTTAAGGTTCTAAGCTAGGGCTCCTTAATTACTCTCAACCTAATTTCAGACTTGCCTTTAGAGATGTGAGGCGGGCCTGAATCTACAGACGGGGTCAAGTTGCTGTCGCGGTGAGAAGCAGCAGAACATAGAGGCCAGGAAGAAGGCGCTGCTTAAAGCAGACGATTGCTCCTCTGTTCATGGTAGCTCTCTTTGAAATAATGCATTCTAGAACTGTACCTATTTTTAAATTATTGATTTGTTGATTATGGTTTTACTAATTTGCCTTTTTGCTTCTTTAGAAAATGGGGCATCTCTCCATTTCCAGTCTCATTTTCCACGATTTTTCAGAGATTTGCCCACAGTAGTTTAGCAGATTCCTCTGCAGTCCAGTGGGACGCAACTCATTAGGGTCTAGGAAGGAACTGTAAGGCAACTAACCTTTACTTATTAAGTGGCTACAAGTTAGCAGGCCCTTTATTAACATCAGTTATCTCCTTTAATCTCCTAATTTCCAGGAGCTAGGTTTGTTTTTCTTAATCACCATAGAAGGAAACTGAGACTCAGAGCGGTTAAACATCTTGTCCAAATTTGAAAGCAAGAACGTGACAAAAGCCAAGATTCAAACCTCCATCTGGGTGACTCCAAAGCCCGTGCACCTCCCACCACACCTCACCGCCTGGGAAGTTTAAACAGTTCAGAGAGTTATTTGCCTCCTGTAATCTCCTCAATCCTGAATATCTAATTTTTCTTTAGCAATATTTCTCACATAGGTCTGAGGATTATTTTCCTTCGTAGAGAAGAGAAAGGGAAAACTGAAGCTGAGAAATTTCTTTTCTTCTTGCCCCAAACAGAACGTGGCCTTTTGATGGTTATTAGCACTTTTTTTTTCCTTTTAAGAAGCCTTACTTTAAATCTGTGTTCTACCTTTCAGATCTGTTTCAAATAAGTTCATGTCACTCTTTTATATTCCTGTATGACCTGGGGGAACTTACTGAACCTCTCTGAAGCTCAGCTGTCTCATCTCTAAAATGAAACAAAAGTAGTATCCAACTTATACTGTGTTGTAAGATTTAAAAGACAGTGTGATTGTATTCAGTGCTCAGCAAACGTCTTCTGTGCATTTCTGTTGTCATCCTTGGTCATCCACCTCTCCTTCCATCCTTTGGGACTAATCTTTTTACATAGTGCGTGTGCGTGTGCATGTGTGTGTGTGCATGTGTGTGTGGGTGGGTGTGGGTGTGTGTGTGTGAAATTCATCAAGGAGGTTCCTGGATATATGCATCAATTTCTTTAAACAGTGACTGAGCTATCAGAATTTTATTTGGAGTTATTTTCCATTTCTTTTGATCCGTTTCCTCCTGCTTATGTTTCCATCAAAAGAATGCCCCATAATTTTTCCTCTAATGATTCTGAGTTGTGATATGTTCAAGTAGCTCCTCTCTGATTAACTCTCGGATGACACGGCTGCTTTTTTCTAGTTACTTCCGATCCATTCCTCTTTAGTCCTCAGTGTCTTCTCCACCAGCTTTCAGTCAAACGACCCGCACTTCCACTCACTCACTGCTTCTCCCAAGAATATAAAGTAACTTCTGATTATCATTATCTTTGTGTTTCCTTGATAACCTTTGAAAAATAAAAAGTGTTTTGAAGGCTTTTCTTCTTTTATAGCATTAAAATGCACAGGAGACAGCAATGCTTCATAGAAGCAGAAACAAAAGGCAAAATTCTATTATAGGCTTGATCTCTGACTCGGCACGTGGTCTGAAACAAGACCTCCTGACACTCCCGTTTTCTCACCTGAAACACAGACAGTAATGTTTTCCCATTACTGGTGTGAGGATTAATGAGACAATGTTTGTAAAGAGCCCTGAGTGCCTCCGATGAAAGTTGCTCTATTATCACTCTGATTTCCCCTTACAAGATGGAAAAATCAATTCACCTGTCTCTATGAAAAGTTTTTTCTAAAAATCCATTTTGTTCACTTTTTGTGACAGAGCTGGAAGAGAAAGAAGTGGTTCTGTGCTGCATGTTGTCATCAGAGCCCCGAAACAGATTAGACTTGAGAAATTTTGTACGCCATTGACAGCTTCTAAATATCTTAAATAACACATTTACTTAAAAAGTAAATAGCCATTTTTCAAGTAAATATCGCATATTTTTCAATCACCTTTGAAAGTATTTATGCTATATTCTGCTACTATAATGGAATACAGAAAGAGAAACACCGAAGTAGTAAAAAGTTTGAGTTATGCCTAAATGAATGTGGGAATTAAAAGTTTTTTGAGAACCATTCTTGACACATCTTTGTGCCTCAAAGAATTTGAGCAACAAAGCCTCTCTGTCAATTACTTTTTAAAACAAGAGTTAATAAAGTAGGAATTATGAAGAGGTTTAAACTTCAGCATAAGTTCTAAAGTACCTTTAAAAATAATACCTAGGGCCCTGACCAGTGTTGCTCAGTGGTTAGAGATTTGGCCTTAGACAGAAGGGTCACAGGTTCAATTCCCTGTCAAGGGTACGTACCTGGGTTACAGGTTCCATCCCTGGGTGCATGTGGGAGGAAACCCATAGATGTGTCTCTCACATTGATGTCTCTCTCTTTCCCTCTCTCTCTCTCCCTCCTCCCTCTCTTCCACTCTCTCTAGAAATCAATGGAAAATATATCCTTGGGTGAGGGTTAACAAAAAAATAAATAAAAATAATACCTAGGATATCTGAAAACAAATTATCTTACTTGAGTTCACAGCGCCCACTTCCAGACAATTGCCATACATGAAATTTCCATTTTTCTGCTACATTTGGTAAACAGCTAATAGACACAGTGAATGTTCCCATGTAATTGAGAAAGGCAATTTAAAATGAGGAAGACTAATGAAAATTGGTCAGTAGACTTAAAAGAAATAAAATATCTTATTAACATTTGTGGGGAAGAAATTACTGGAAAATGACCTAGAAATATCTAAAGCTTGTTTAGGTGACTATATGCAGAAAAAGTCATGTTATCTAGGAAATTCAGGAATCAAACTAGAAAGAAAAAACAAAAAAAAATCAATAACAATACAAAGTGTATGCACCAAACAGAACTTCATAGCCTAGAGATTTTGGAAAACAAACTATAAAAATCCATCGCAGAACACTAATGCAAATAAAAGCCAGTAAAGAACCTCTCCACTGTTATCTCTTTCCTTGGAAAGCATCTTCAAATCCCAAATCATCAGCATTCTTCTTGGTACAGATAGTATCAGTTGCTCACAGTAACTCCAACATGCAAAGCACAGTTATTTTACAAAGACTTAGTAATTTTTAGTTTGCCCTAGACGGCACAGGGCAGAAAAGAAAACCAAAGTAATCAAATAAGCCAAAACTGATGTGAAATTGCAAGGAAAAGAGTCTAATTCCATAATCTTCACCAAGGTTAAACTGTCACTGATTCCAATTACATATCTATTGAGAGAATACAACTGAAATCTTAGACTATCCAAATCCCGGTCCAGCCTCCGTGTGGTTACTCCACTTAACTCTAACAGGTTAGTGGCAGAAATGAAAAGAATTACGAACTAAGTAATGAAGGAATGAACTGTACAGCAGCGGCTTTCCAAGTGAGCGCTGAGGGGCCAGGCAATGGGATGCAGCGTTCCATGAACCATCCGCAGAGATCCCACTTGTATACAGAACTCCACCACGATCACGTGAAACACGCATTCACGAACTGACAGGACACTCTCCCACAGAAGCAGCTGCGCGGGCTCAGGATCAGGCCAACGCAACTGAATCCAAGCCCTTCTCCAGGCCCTTACTAATCGTGTGGCTTTAGACAAGTTCCTTGTTTTCTGAGTCTCAGTTTCTTCATTAAAAATAAAAGCATATTAACATCTCCTCCCCAGGACTGTTGTAATGATTAACTGTTTTAATGTATGTGAAGAGATCAGCAGAGAGTAGTAAATGAATAAATCATGTCCTTCCCCTCCACACCTCAGAAGATATGAAGCAAGGATCAGTTAATATCCCCATGTCTCTACAAAACCAAAAACTATACATACTAAAGACAATTTTACAGCTAGCCAGCTCTTGGAAATTATCACAGTGATTTATAAGGCTACTGCCCAGATGCCGGTCCCTACTGCTCACCTAACTACAAATTAAGTCACTTTCTTCTGGACCTTACTCAATTACCACACTCCAGTCTTCATTCTAGGCTTCTAAGCAGAGTGTGGTTACTGAGAAACTCTTGGCCTTCTTTAAATTCATTGCTTAAAACTAAAATATATTAATGTATTTTTTTTAAATCTTCCTTTCTTTGTTCTTTCTTCTGATTCTATGCGAATGAAAAACCACAAGTATCTACCAACTAATATTGGGTTAGCAGGACACCATATAAATTTCTTTGTCTCTCTACTGAAGAAACAGTCTTTCTAATTTACCCAAAGGTGTCATGGACCCTGATTTCGCTTGCTAATAATTTATAAAGCAACCAGTTTTATTACTTCCTTTAAAAAGTTCTAGGTCTAGCCCAGCCGGGTGTGGCTCAGTGGTTGAGCATCGACCTGGGATCCAGGAGATCGAGGCTCGATTCCGGGTCAGGGCACATGCCCGGGCTGCGGGCTCGATCCCCAGTCGGGAGCAAGCAGGAGGCAGCTAATCAATGACTCTCTCATCATCGATGCTTCTATCTCTCTCTCTCCCTCTCCCTTCCTCTCTCTGAAATCAATAAAGAAATATTTTTTTAAAAAAAGTTCTAGGTCTAAATTTAAGCTTTGATTTGTCACCGATATATTCTAATCCTAGTCGAAATCATGCAATTGTTCATATGCTCCAGCAACATAATCGTGTAAGAAAACGGCACCTCCAGGCTGCACAGAATGAGTAAGCTCTAGAGAATCTGTTCCCCAAAAGGATAGTGGGGGCACCCAGGTAGTCACCAAAATTAGTGACTTCTGTGGTTATAAAAGCACATGTTTCACGAAGTGTTGATTTTAAAATTGGACCCTGTAAATACATAACACACTGTATTGTGATACTATTGTATCATTTGACATATAGAAACTCTAAATATTGTGTATTTCTTATATTACTTTGACATTTTAAGGATTGAAAGCAATTGACTAAATCTGCACAAAGAATTTATTATTTCACTTTAAAATTTCTAGGTCCACTTAGTTCAACAGCAGGCAATATTGTAAAGAGATCTTTAAAAGATCTGGTTACTATGCTTTAGATACACAGGTTGTTTCTGGATAACACATAAGAAGCTGTTAACGAGGTAATTCTATGTGTGAAAAAAAAAAAAGAATAAGAAAATAATGAAATAAAAGGAAAAGAAAAAGAGGAAAAATAAATAAATAAATTAAATAAAATTTGACCCTGGGCACTTAAATACTTTTTCATATTTTGAAACTTTCCTTCAGCATGTATCCCCAGATACTAAATACTTTTAAGTTTTATTCTATTTACAGCCATTTTGCTAAGAACTAGCATGTAGCTTATCTCATTTTATTGTCACAACTGCCTAGTGAATTAAGTAATATTACATGATTTTATAGACAAATGAAGACTGGATTAAATTAAATAACTTTATGAATAGCTACTAGGTTGGGCTGCTGAGATGTAAAACCAAATCTGTGTAACAACAAGGCCAACGTTCTTTATATTTTACCTCAAACCTGTGACAGCATGAAGAGCTGTGGAGGACGGTGATGTTTTCTTCTCCTGACTCCAGAACCCTAAGAAAAAGTTCAGGTTTTATGTATGTATTAATTATGGTGGTCAAATTTTGGACAAGCTATTTACTATATTTGGGATGCATTTTCCCATGTATAAAATGGTCCATATCAGCACTGTCCACGAGAAGTGAAATGTGAGCTGACATGTAATTTAAAGTTTTCTAGTGGTCAAATTTTAAAAGGAATAATGAAACAGGTAAAATTAATTTTAATAATAATTACCCCAACATATCTCAAACGTCATTCCCACATGTAATTTTTATAATTAGTAATGACGTACTTATATTTGGGTTTGTTTGGTTTTTTGCTAAGTTTTGTAAATCTAGTGTGCTTTAGAGTTATAGCACATCTGAACTACCCGCATTCCAAGTGCTCGACAGTCACATGTGTCTAGTGACTTCCATCTTCAAGTTCTCTTCCACCCGAAAAGTCTAGAATCCCAATATTCTCTAGTTTGCAAAACATACGCAAATGCTGAAAGATATCAAAAAATTAGTATGCTGTAAAATTGCCTTTGAACCAAAGGAGCACTGACATTTATGTAGATTTTATTGTCTAACTGGGTCTTTTATTATTATTGTTAATATATATAATAAAATATATATAATAAAATACAAATATAATCTTAAAAGTAGCAATATAAAAACAAACAAATGTGTAGTACCACCCAATTCAAAAGATCCTTGTAAGAGGGCTGGTTCTGTCGAAAAGATCCACTGACAGATTTGGTCGATGCCAAAAGGTCCTTCAGATCTGATCCTGTTAAAATTGTCTCCAAGCATATCTGGTCCATGTCAAAAGGTCCCAAAAAGCCCAGGCTTAGAAAACATCCCATTGTTCAAATAGCCCCTAATGTTTATTTATACTATTGGTTTACAGGATTAATACATATAAAAATACTGTCATGTTTTATTGGTCTAATAATTGTGTTGTGGTTGGCTGTATTGCCAATAAAAACTATTCTTGCCTCAGTGGACCAAATATCAAGGACTTTTTGGTGTGGATCAAATGTCTCCATGGATGTTTTGTACAGGATCGGTGCCCCCTAGTCCACTAAGAAATAAAACTTAACCAATCACTTCATAACCAACCACCCCTAATATGTGCCCCTATCACCACACATTTCTTATTCCTGAGAAGCAATTACAATCCTGATCTTTGTAATAATCTTATTTCTTATTTTTCTTTTTTCTTTGAGGTCTATCACCTAACTATGCATCCTCCAAACAATGTACAACAGTTCAGTTTTTTTGTTTGTTAACTTAACATAAATGGAATCATGTAGTGTATATTATTTTGGGAATTGCAACGTTTGTTCAAAAACCTCTTTGTGAGATTCACATGTTTTTTAGATACAGTTTATTCATTTACATGACTATATTAGCTCATTGTGTGAATACTGCCATTCCATTACTAATGATTTACATTCAAGTTCTTTCTGGAGTTTGACACTATAAACAATTCCACTGTGAACATTCTTGAGCATGTATCTTGAAGAGGCACATGTCCCAGACTCTCTCAACAGTCCACTTGGAGTGGGCTTTCTGTGTCATAGGATAGGCCCATCTTTGGTTTTACTAGATAATGTTTAATCTTTGTGCCCTGGAAAATAAATTTACATTTATACCAGGGGTGAGTTCTGCCACATCTTTACCAATGACATCTTTATCTTTGTCAGACTATATAACTTTTACTAAACAGATGGGAACATAATAGTATTTCACAGTAGTTTTATTTTCTATTTCTTGAATTATTAATAAGATTGATCACCTTTCATATATTTACTACTTGGTTTTCCTCTTCTGTAATGTGCCCATAGAAGTCTTTTGTCCATATTACTATTTAGTTGTCTTTTTTTCCTATTAATCTGTTCTTTTTTATATGTCCTGGATATTTGTTTCTTATTTCTGTTATACAAATTGTTAATAAGTTCTCAACTCTCATGCTTTTAATGGGGCTCTTTGATGAATAGACATTGTTAATTTTAATGAAATTAATATATCAATCTTTTCCTTTACAGGTACTTTTTTTTTTATTTTTATATCTTGTACAAATTAGTTTTCCCTACCTTAAAGTTATGAAGAAATTCTCCCATATTATCTTCTGGACCTTTGCATTTGCCTTTGACATTTAATTCTTTAATCTGCACTAGAGTCAGTTTTATATGTGAAACAGGAGTCAAGTTTAATTTTTTTTCCTATTTGGATATCTAAATGGTCCAGCATTATTTATTTAAAAGTCTGTCTTTTTCAAATGAATCTACCCGGAGCTACCTGTTTCACATATCAAATGTCCATGAAACCTGAGCCTCGTCTTGGACTCTCCACTCAGTTCCTTTGGTCTCTTTGCCTAGCCCCATGCCATTGTCATATTTACATAACTTTAAAATATGTCTTGATATTTGACAAGGCAATTCTCCCTCGCCTTATGTTACTTTCCCAAGAGTTTTTTGACTCCCCTCTTGACCCTTTTAACCTCCATATGCTTTCTGAAACAGACTGTGAATTTGAACAAAAGAATCTACTAGGATTTAGTTTAGAGTTCATTGAACCTACAGATCAATTGAGACAGAATTAAGATATTTTATAATTTTGAGTATTTTGCTTTATTAATTTTTTGTTCTAAATTTATTTGGATCATTTTTAATATTAATTCTATATTTTTTCACAGAACTCATATATCTTTGTTAGACTTATTCCTAGATACTTCACACTTTTAAACTAGTGTAAGATATGTTACTTCCTTTTTACTGCTATGCTGCTGGTATATAAAAATACAATTAACTATTGTACATAGAGCAATCTTATTTTTTATTAAATTTATTTTGGTAACACTGATTAATAACATTATATAAATTTTAGGTGTACGATGTTATAATGCGACATCTGTGTACTCTGTTCCATACAGAATCATGTTATATGTAAACAGTGGAGATTCTGTATTTTGTGTTTAATTCTTATGTCTTTTGTTTCTTTTCCTGCTTTCTTCACTGGCTAAGCCTTGCAGTGTAATATGAAATAAAAGTGGTGGACAGCTGGGCAGCATCATTGTCTGAGTCCTGATCCAAAAGAGAAAATGTTCAATGTTTTATCATTAAGCTCCATCCTGCTATCTGATGTTTGCAAATGACTTTTTATCGTATTAAGAACACTGATCCTAGTTTGCCGAGAATTTTCGCCATGAATTAGATGTTGACTTCGACTGAATATTTTTCTGCAGCTATTGAAAGGATTGTATATTTTTTCCTTTGTATTTATTACCGTCCTGGTTTACACGGAGTGATTTCTAAACATCCGACCAATCTCACTTTTCTGGAGTAACTCAGCTTTGCAATGCTGTACTTTGAACATGCTGTATTTTTGTTTTGTTATTTAAGATTTTTGCATCTATGTTCATGGTTGAGAAACACTTGTAATTTTCCCTTTTATAATGGCCACGTCAGGTTCTGATTTTAAAGTTATGCTGGCCTCACAGCATGAGCTGGAAGTGTTCTTTCTTAACACTGAATTTAAGAATTTGTGTAAAATTAATGTTGCTATTTAGCAGAATATAATAGAATTCAATAGTAAAGCCAAGTAGACACAGGAATACTTTAATATATATGCTCAATTTATTTAACAGAAAGAGTGCTATACATATATTTCTATCTATTCTGTTGTCAACACTAGTCAGTTTATTTTATCTAGGAATTTGTCCACTTTACTAAACTTTCAAAACTATTAGCATAAAATATTAATAAAACTCTCATATTATTTTTAAATATACAATATCTGATGTGATACACTTTTTTATTGTATACACAGATGATCTGTATATTCTCACTTTTTGATCCTTGATTAATCTTAATAGGTATTTGAAAATTTACTATTCTTTTCAAAAAAACAACTTTGTCAATCACCTGTTTCTGAATTGTTTTATAGTTCTTTCATTTCTGCCCTCTTTCTGGACAATGCAAGGATCTTAGAACACTTTAACTAAGCACATTTATTCTTCCCCTCATAGGTATGTTACCAGGTACCTTATTTCTATTTTAAATCCGACTCTTCATTTTTTATTATTTTTGAAAATTAATGTTACTTTACATTTCCCTAGATATTTACCCATTTTTTTCTTGTTATTCCTTTTGCTTTCCAAACCTTCCATCTGGGATCATTTTCCTCCAGCCTGAACGACGTCTATATTAAAAACCTGGGCCAAATTATGCTGCAACAACAGATGACTCCAAAAGCTGGCTCACAGCAACAAAGGTTTATTTCTCTCTCTCATTTACGTCCATGGTGGATCGACTGCAGCTATGCTTGATGTACTTCTCATTTCAGGATCAAAGCTAAAGGAGCAACACTTTCCTACAACGAAAGTTTTTAAACTGTTGCTCGGAAGTGTTACATGTCCCTTCCACTCACACTGCATTGGCTCATAAAGTGATCTGGTCAAATCTCAGGTCACTGGGGCATGAGGTCTATATTAGAAAGAGCCAGAAAACAGTCTGACATTAATAAGATCTTAGCCCAGAAACAATAAAACAGAACTGGAGTTTGGGGGCACCGCCAACCTATGTAAAGTTGAGTTTCAACTACACATGAAAACCAAGCTGTGGTTATAACTTCTCTGAGCATTCCCTCCTCTGCTTTGGTCGGTATCGAAGTGACTTTCTTTGCAGACTCATGGGACTAGAAGAAAGAAGTCAATTTACTTTTAATTCTTTCTTGTCCCTCAGGGTTCCCAGATCTACAAGAGGAGTGAGATTATCTGCTAAACTCGCCACCTAAAGTGAGCCCTGAGTGTGTTTGCTTCCACTCCATTCTGTTTTCACTTGAGTTTAATTCATTTGGCGAACATCCTCAGAGAAAAGTGGGATTCACTGATCCTTTTAATCTTTTGGTTCTGGCTTTTGTTTATATTTTAACTTGGCAGATCCTTACTGTCATTTTAGATCTCTGGTGCTTTTAAAAAGATTGTTTTTCTATTTTACGCAGCATTTTTAGTTGCTCTTATTCGACATCAAAGGTTGATCCAAATAATCCTACCCGTCATGTTTGCAAAAAAGAAAGTTCCAAAATTTATCTTGATTTGAAATTATCTGCATTCTTTGTTGATGTTTTTGTAACTGGCACATATTAGCTGTGAACAAAACACAAATAATATTTGCCTCCCACCTTCACTTTACACTTTATTTAGTGGAATGAATCTTCTGCTCTAGATGAAAACTCTAACAGGTTTCATGTTTTGAATATCCAGCCCTGGGTAACAAGTTTTAAACCTCAATTAGCAGTAAATTATCTTACTCCCTTTAATTCATCTTTATTAACTTCAGCC
Source organism: Miniopterus natalensis (assembly GCF_054644295.1). Lineage (NCBI taxonomy): Eukaryota > Metazoa > Chordata > Mammalia > Chiroptera > Miniopteridae > Miniopterus > Miniopterus natalensis. The sequence goes on from NC_142082.1 coordinate 125,710,552, forward strand.
TGCCTTGACCTGGACTCTGCTGTACTGAAATAAATCTCTTTGCTATTCTTCTCTACTATCCAATAATCGCCCCCAAAGCCCCTTATCCAGGGGGATATGTTCCAAGCACCCCAGGGGATGCCTGAAACCACAGATAGCAGTGAACCTTATATATACAATTTTTTCCTATACATATGATGATAAAGTTTTATTTATAAATCAAGCACAGTAAGAGATTAACAATAACTAATAATAAAATGAACAATATACTGTAATAAAAGTTATATGAATGTTGTTTCTATCTCTCTCTCTCTCAATATATGTTATTGTACTGTGCTCACCCTTCTCCTTGTCATGATGAGATGAAGTGAGGTGGGTAAAGGGATGGCTCACATCCTGGGTGGAATGAAGAGAGATGGCGAGAGATTTCATCAAGAATGATATGCAATTTAAAACTTATGAAATGTTTCTTTCTGGAATTTTTCATTTAATATTTTGGACTGTGGTTGACTGTCCCCAGAACATGAAAGCATGGATAACAGTGAAACCACACTCCTCTGTGCAACTCCTTCCCCTTTCTAGCTGCTAATTAGCCTCTCCAGGATCAAAGTTGTGTGTGCAGTCGTGGGGATGGAGGCACAAAAGTTAAGGGAATAAGAAAGTGCTCACTCAGGTGAGCGGCTCTGGGCTCTCTGCCCCTGGCAAGTGACGGAAGCTGACTCCTGTGAAGTACTTCGTGGGCTCAGCGGATGCTCCTGACGTGGCACATTAGATTCTATTCCTGATGGTCACTTGAGATCCCTTCCTTAACGCCTGGCTACTGACGGCACACCTATAAACTGCCGTCTCTAGAGATGACCACTGGCTAAATCCTCAGTGACTCCACATCAGTTTTCTCCTGTGCAGCCTATATTTAGTCCATGGGAAAAGGTCCACATTCCTTGTTCTGACAAACTTTAGAAGCACGATCAAACTCTAGTAGAAAAAAACAAAAGCAATAAATACATACCTTACAAAGAAGAGGGGAGAGGGAGAACTTCACAGCTTTCTGAAGCAAAATCTATTTCAACAATACTTTTAAGTTTTCATCAGGGGGAGAAAAATGTATCCTCACCAAAAACATCCAGGTATACCTCCATTAATTTTTTTTTATTAAGACAACCAACACCTACCAGTAAAGACTCTATTTCTTCTAAAAGCAGTGTGTCTCTTACAAGAGGAGAAGCCTGAATACCCTGGCCCCTGCACAGAAGCAATGATCCTGCAAGTTGAGAGATCTTTGCTGGACTTCCACTGGGAGTCTCAGTGGAAACAATAATCTGTCGGCATTGCATACAGTGCTCTTCAATGACCTGGAAAGCACTAATTCTCATAAATCAAAAGTTCTACTTGAATGCAAGTAATCTACTATAGGAAAGGCAATCCTACTCAGAATCAGATTTGTCACAGCACATTCCTTTAATCCTTAGCAGTGTGAGCTCTGTAAACACAGTATTTAAAATAATATAACACAGTATTTAAAATATTTTGTATAGATGCCTTCAGAGTTCTGCATCCTTGAATGCTTTCTACTAGAGCAGCAAAGTTACTTCCTTAAGCTTCTTTTGCTTTCCTTTTTTATGCAGAAGAGAAGAAGTCTTATGGGCCAGCGAGCAAAGAAATGTTTGAATATTGAGAGGAGTTAATGAGACAGAGAAAGAGCTATTTCAGTTGGCAAATCCTACGAAGCCAAGGATCGTGCAAAGGCAATAGTGATGTGAATTAAAGACGGGGACTCTAACCATCTCTTTGATACTTACACTCCAGAATGTTGCCCTCAGTAACTCCCATGTATGCAAGACTGCCAACATGCTCGCAAATATCACCCCCATTAAATGTTAGATTTTCCTTTACACTGACCTAGCATTCATCCTTTTAGAAACATCACAGTGATGTTGTATGAGGCTTTAAATTGATCTACAAAAAAAGTCTTTGAGTTAGCCAAATGGTTTTTTGTTTGTATAGTTTGTTTTTAATTTTCCCTTCTCTGGTCCAAACACTTGGAGAACAGATGTGGGTAAAGAAAAAATAAAATAATAAAATAAAATATAAAATAAAATAAAATAAAATATAAAATAAAATAATATAAAATAAAATATTGAATTAAATTAAATTAAAATAACAGAAGACTTCAATGAATATTCTATATCAGTTTTCATAATCAGGCATGTGATGACTTTGGGGAAAAGTATAATTAGGAATTAACTAAATATTAGAAACAAGAGTTACCAACGTACAACAAGAGAACTAAGTCTAATCATGGAAAAGAACACTGAAGAAAGTGGAAACATCTCAAACATAGTAACTTGATTAGTGATTTACATAGAGACCAGTTTAAATAAACAAAAACAGGCAAGTTATATACAATATTTTACAAATCAATAGATAAGATATTAAGCATTACCTCCTCCATGAGGCTTTCCATGACCTTCTCAGATACACACTATCAAACTGAATTATTACAGGATCCTGGGATGGTGTGCTACCATATATACCTTTCTATGTTCTCCTTGTCTCAGTTTTGTCTATTTTAAAAAGAAATAGCGATACCTTAAAGATTAAATGGATCCTAAAAGCCTCTAGCACAGTCTTTAAACATAGTGGGTACTCAATAAATGCTCATTAAGATTATACTCTAAATATTTTTTTACTTGGATTTGTCTCTCTCATTACAATCTCCTTGAAGAAGTTATCATAGCTAATAAAAACTAATAGCTACCATTACTTAAGACGTTACTATACACCAGGCATAGGTCTGTGTGTTTTACATGCATATACTATTCTTATCTTTATTTTCAGACAAGGGAAAAGAGGCACTGACTGGATAACCAAGTTGCCCATAGTCACATATCTGGGAAACGGCAGAACTAAGATTTAACCCAGGTAGTCTGGCTCATAAGTAGTATAATAAACTTAGTACTGATAGTGTAGAAACACACAGACGTTTTTGTGCATTCCGCTTAGCTGTAGACAGCACAGATGTCAAGTGTGAGTTGACGTGATCTCCCTAACATTTTCCTTTCTACCCCTAGTCAAAATCAGAAATACCTACTAAAGCCACCTTCAGCTGGAGCCCGCCTCCTTCACTCCACTCCCAGGCCCCATGATACGTTCCAGTAACTGTGGTTTCTGGCCTGTTAGGTTCTGCTTTTCTGACTACCTTCAGACAGAAGTCTAATTTGGACTTCCTAGCTGCGTTTCAATGTTGGCTTCATCCCAGACTCTGGCTGACCTTTGTTTTGAAACTCTGGGTCTTGGATATTGACCTTTCCTACTCCTATGTCCCATCAAGGCCCCTGGGAATCCACTTGAGGCCCTTGTTTTGGAATTGATCTTCCCTTGAAGGCAAGTATGAATATTTAGAATCAGTTAAATTGGGGATTGAATCCCAGTGATCTTGGGGAAGTTTTTAATCTCTCTGAGAGTCACTTTCCTCACTGGAAATATAGAAATTATTAGGACCTGTTTCACCAGGTGGCTGTGAGAATGAAATAAAATAACATGTATAAAGCACCTACAGCAGTGCTTGCTACACAGCTAACAATGCGAAGGTGCACTGAATGAAAAACGGTTGAGACCAGGCTAATTCAATCTGCTTTTATTATTTTGTCCACCTGAATGCTCCTTCTGTTCTTCCAGACTCAGCTCAGTCATCACCTCCTCAAGGAAATGCTCCTGCTCTGTGCACTCACAACAATCTAAACAAACTTGATCTCGGCCTTTGCCACATTTTGTATCACGTGTTTGTCTCTACCACTAGATTTTCCGCTTCCTGAGAGAGGCTGGTGTGTGTGTGCGTACCCGGGCACAAGTGTGGTTTGGGGTGATTATATTCCACTCACCTCTGTTCCCCCCGTTAGTGGCACCAGCTTCTTCTGGAATTAACAGAACTGAGCACATGATCTTATGCCAGAAGCACGTAATGAGAAGGTGACAACGGACTACATAAGGCTGAATGAAAGAGAGGGAGAGTAGTGAGGAAGGAATCATCAGCCTACAGCTGCTGCTCAGCTCCAAAGGCAGAGCGAAGGCACCACTGAGTCAGGCCATCACCCCAATGTGGGCCAATTATCTTTTCCCTTAGGAAATAGAGAATGAAAAAGGTGTCCTGCTGAAAATAAGTCTGTGCGGATATTTTATAAGAAACGGCATTATCGAAACTGTTATGGGTAATACTGTGCCCCCCAAAAGATGTTGAAGTCCTAATCCCAGTACCTATGAATGTGTCCTTATCTGGAAATAGGTTCTTTGCAGATAATCAACTTAAAATGAAGTTATTAGGGGAGTCCTAAAACAATATGACTGGTGTCTTAATACAAAGAGAAAATTTGTACAGAGACAGACCCACTGAAAACAAAGACAGGCACATGTGGAGAATGTCATGTGAAAATAAAGGCAGGGGTCAAGGTGATGCTTCTACAAGCCAAGGGCACCGAGGATTGCCAGCAAACCACCTGAGGCTAGGAAAGAGGCAAGGAACAGATTCTCCCTCACAGCCCTGAAAAGGAACCAAGCCTGCCTACTATACCCTGATCTTGAACTTCTAACCTCCAGAAACTGTGAGACAAGAATATTTGTTGTTTAAGCCACCCAGTCTGTGGTACTTGTTATAGACGCCCTGGCAAACTAACACAAATTTGTTCAGAAAGCAATATGAAAATCTCAATAAAAGATAACAGAAGTCAGTCAATAAAATAAATATAATTATTTTAACCAAAGTACTGAAACAGAAAAAAAAAACACCTGTTATTCATCCCAGGCCAACAATTCCATTAAGCAGCTGTATCGCCCACATCTGGAAAGATGAGCACTTTCCAGCCCAGCCATTACTATCCTCTCTCCACATGTCCGGGGTCCATTCTTGCTCATCTATTTCTATTCTTCAAATGAACTTTGGGAACCTGTTGTTAAGTTTCTTTAAAAATAACATACTAAATGGTTCAAGCAGATTTTCAAGTGGCACAGAATATAAATTTCAAAAATTCCTTATTAATGACATTCCTATGTTATTTTATAAAATCTGTTGTTAATGTGAACTTGATCACTTTTCTTAAACCGTCACCTGCCGGTATAAAGGAAAATCTCAACTTCTATGTTTTTCTGAAGGTCAACTGTGAACTGTGGAGCACCCTGCTTGGGTACAAACCTTTACTTTTCCACTTGCTTGAAATGTGACAAAATAGGTTCTGGTACCCATTTCAATGGTGCGGAGAGGTAGGCAACAAGCAATTCTCTGGGATGCCGGCTGGGTGTTCTTTACTCTTCCCCTGGACATGGCACCAGACTGCACAGGTTAAAGGTTCTGTGCTACAAGACTCCTCCCCCCGCCACTGGCTATGTTCCAACACCTCCCTCTTGGGTTCCATGAATTTGCTAGAGCAGCTCACAGAACTCAGGGAAACATTTTACTTACTAGATCACAGGTTTACTATAAAAGGATATATAACTCAGGAATAGCCATATGGAAGAGATTCCTGGGACAAGGGGAAGGGCACAGAGCTTCCATGCCCTTCCCCAAATCTCCGTGAGTTCACCAACTTGGAAGCTTTGTGAACCCCAGCTTTTAGGACTTAGGGAAGCTTCATTACATAGGTACGACTGATAAAATCATTGGCCACTGACAACTGATTCAACCTCCAGTCCCTCTCCCTGCCCAGGAGACTGAAAGTTCTAACCCTCTAATCACTTGGTTGGCTCTCTTGGCTAACAGCCCCCATCCGTAGGTGCTTTCTAAAGTCACTTCACCAACATACAAAACACACCTTTATAGTAATCATCACTTAGGAAATTCCAAGAATTTTGGAGCTCTGTGCCAAAAACCGGGAGGAGAGCCAAATACATTTTTTTTCTTGTAAACCACAGGATCACAATGACCCTAGACACTAAACCTCTTTAGGGCTCAGTTTTCTCTTCTGTAAAATGAAGATAATAGCAATACCACATAAGAATATCGGAATTCCGTGAGATAATGGATGTAAAATGCTTGGTAAATGCCTTGTGCTCAGTAAGGCCTCGGTGAGTGCTGGCTATCATTGTTACTATTGTTAGCATGAGGTGTGCATTAATTTCCTAATGAGACGTTGGAAAAATGACCACTGTCATGGAGGTCTTTCTTTAAAAAGGCAAAAGCCCCCCAAAGCAAAAATTCATTTTAAAATAGCATTTAAACATATATATTAAAGAAGCTAAACTTTACTCTCTGATTGTCACATTTTTTCTATAATTTACAGCGGTTGGCAAAAACAGGCTTACTGTTATGATACGCAAAACAGAGTTTATTCTTGTCTGTTAATCTATTATAATCATAACCTGCATGTCTATTTCCACAAAAACAACTGTAAACTGACTTCTGCATACCCCTGTATATGCCATTTATAAATGAAGTGAAGTAGTGCTATGCACATTTTAAAAAATGGATTAATAGGACCCTCTCAAAAATATTTTATTTTAAAAAATTGCTTAAGTATTCTCAGAAGGTTATCTTAACTGCCTATGAAATGCAATAATTCAAGAGAGAAATTATTTTAGTCCATTAATGTTATCCTTTTCTAATTGAAAATTACTTTCTTCAAGCAAAGAAGTAAAGTGCTCTAGGTAAGAAGATACCAGAGAGCATGATTCTACATACAAAGCATTTCAGTAATCATAGCCTCCCAGATTAAGACCATTTTTTCCTCAAATCCGAATAACATACAATATACAGTGAAATCAAATATGTGATTTAACAAAATATATGCAACCTATAATTTGGTCCTAATATGGTTTATTTTACATTGTCTCTATAAGCTAGGGATGTGATTTACTTAAGTTACTTATAAATACATGATAATATCTTGAAAAGCATCTTTGCCAGAATCTTTGCAAAGTCCTCACCCTCCCAAGGTAGGGAATTGCCTAGCTTCTAATGTGCATAACAAACACATTTATCCTGAGAGCTTTTGTCAGTCTGTGAAATCTGATTTTGCTTACACCTCCATATGAAATAAATGTACGTGTAGTCTAAGGTGTATCTCTCCTTTGAACAAAAGAATTGCTCATACCAATAGCAGTTAATACGAATGCCTATCTTTCTACACTGTCATGGAAAAACTCTCAAAAACCAGAAAACGACTTTTATACTAATAAGCTCGGTCACTTTGCAAAATATTTTCTGCTGCACTGTCCTACAAATGAACTTCCACTATTTAAAATTTTACTATTACACAAGAACACACACTTGCCCAACTGAACAGAAGGATTTAATCAGATCCCTACTTCCATAGCTACCTAATCTATTCACGAAACAAATCACTTTCTGACTCAAAAGGCTTGATACTAACCTGTCAATATCCTAGACAAAAATGAAAATGACAAATAATAAGACTCCCATTTATTAGATTAAGAAACTGAGGTCCAGAGAGATTTCTGCCCGAGATTAAGCAGTGAGTTAGTGGTAGAGTGGGAAATTAAAATTGAAATCATTGCACTCTGTTGTCTCCCTTGGTGGCCTGTTCATCTACATTTTAAAACAGACCACATCAATTGAGATTCAAAGGCAATAAAGAACCTAGTAATCTGTCAGTCAGTCTGTATTTAAAGTCTTGAGAATAACTACACTTTAATAACCAATAAGAAGAAAAGAACATTTTAAGTTAAACTTGTGCAGGAATCATGTAAAATCCAGTGACAGGAAAATATTTTTGCAGCTTGTATGTCTCATCAATCACAAACTGGGTTAACTTGAACTTTATGCATGTAAATTTTAGCTTTTGCCAAGAACTATATAGTATTTTTCATGATTAAGAAACCTTTTTTTTTTTAAATCCTCACCCAAGGTTATTTTTTCCATTGCTTTTCAGAGATAGTGGAAGGGAGAGAGAGAAACATTGATGTGGGAGAGACACATCAACTGGTTGCCTCCCACACACATCCCAACCAGGGCCCAGGATCGAGCCTCAACCTCGGTACCTGCCCTTGGCCAGAATCAAACCCCGGACCTTTCAGTCCAAGAGCCTATGTTCTAACCACTGAGCCAAACTGGACAGGGCAGAAACTGTTTTTAGTGAGAAATGTAACCCACAACATTGACATTTATATCCTTAGGTGAATAAGGGAGTAAATAAATCACCCTATTTTTATATATTTTTAAGAAGCAAAGAAGTAGTTTATAATTATTATTAAATAAACAAAATTATCAGGTTTGTATCAGATCAGTCCAGTAATTGGAAATTGACCCACTTGGCAGATAAAATTATTTATTTATTTATTTATTTATTTTTAGTAAGAATTAGATATTCTTTTCCTGCAAAATCAATTTCATGACCTAATTTTAAGGGATTCTCCTAAGTCACTGTGTGGAGATTTTTCTAACACTGGCCTTCAAGTAAAACTTAAAGTTTAATTTTTCTATTAATTTGTAAACACTTGAAATGTGGACAAGTAAAACTGTTTCCATTAACATTAAGTATGTAATACTTCAATTACACCTCCTGAAGGGTAGAGAGAGGGATACCCTGCCAGTCCCCCACTCCCTTTAACAAGAGAAGCTCAGCTTGCATTTTTTCACTATATTGCAGCTCAAAATTAGATTTGTTTTCTTAATCCTCACTGGAGGATACTTTTTCCATTGCTTTTCAGAGAGAAAGAGAGAGAGAAACATCCATGTGAAAGAAACACATCAATTGGTTGCCTCCCACACGAGCCCCAACAGGGGCCAGAGATCAAGCCTGCAACTGAGGTACATGCTCTTGGCTGGAATCGAACCTGGGACCCTTCGGTCCGTAGGCCAATGCTCTGACCACTAAGCCAAACCGGCCAGGGCTAGATTTACTTTTTTAAAAATTGGGTTCTGCTGAGTTTAAACAATTGAAACATCCAGATTTACAGAAAAGGAAAAAAAAGTGAAGTATTGGTATTTCGATAATTCACTTTTTCAATGCATATTTCTTAAGCATCTACTATACGTCAGGCACTGAAAAACCATACGTGGCTAACAAGATAAAACTCTTGCCCTCATGAAACTTCCAACTGAATAAGTAGACACTGTTATATAAGTGGCAAAATATATAATGCAATGGCATATAGGTGCTATAGAGAAAAACAAAGGGCAATGATATGGGGTCTAATTGGGTAGTTACTTTTGGTAAGATCATCAGGCAATGTCTATTTCTGATAGAAGGCAGCATTTAAACATATTCCTGCAATACCAGAGAATGAAAAGTATTTCAGGCCAAGGGAATAATCATTTTAAGTTTCTGAGGGGAGAATGGGATCTAGGATATGAGAGGAGAAACAGCCGTGAAAATGGATAGTATTAACGGACGGAGGATCCCAGGACAAGAGTGAATTAAAAGTGGAAGGACAAGGTTGTGAAAACTGGATGCTGCCATCAAGGAGGGGGATGTTTGAAATGAAGACATCTCCAGGTTATTGGAAATGACAGTGTTCAAGTTATGATCATGGACTGTATGTAGATAATGAAAAAAAATTGTTTTATTTATTGATTTTAGAGAAAGAAAGGAAGAGAGAGAGAGAGAGAGAGAGAGAGAGAGAGAGAGACATCGATTTGTTGTTCCACTTATTTATGCATTCATTAGTTGATTCTTGTATGTGCCCTGACCGGAGATCGAACCCACAACCTTGGCATATTAGGAAGACTCTCTAACGAACTGAGCTACCCTGCCAGAATTTTGAAAAAAACTTTTGAATTAGGCAAGTGGACTTAAATCTCAGATCTCTATACCTAATAATAATAGATATTATTTTTATTGATATAATGCCTGTTCTCAAAGTACTGAGTTCACCAAGCCTCATGCATAGGCCTTGCAGCCCACCTTTGAGACGGACCACAGGATGGTGGCCCTCACACTGAGAGAGTTTTCCTTGAGGGTGGGGTGGGGGAGGGGAGGGCATAAGCAAATAGCCTCGGAGAACACATAACACACTTCAGAATCTGTCACATTTTTACATCTACAAATAGGGAAATTGAGGATCTGTTCTGACAGTGTCAGATTTTGTATATCTGTTGTCAAACATATCAGTCACTGAAGATATGAGATGGAAAAAACTACAAATAAATGATCACAAAAAAGAAAACACGCCGGATTCTCATTCTTGGATGGAGGCAGATTTATTTTGATCGATATAATGCTGTGTTATAGTTGACATGTTATTTTGTACTGAGCTTAGAGAGTAAATCTTAGATGTGAAGTGTGTCGTGTCACAAGCATCACACAGATGTTACTACAAATTTCATGAAAATATTAAAGCTTACTATTAAGAAGTCCTTTTTTTCTTCAAAAAAAATAGTGGAATCAGAGTTTATATATCAGTACAGTTCCCATCTATTTGCTTTACCGGGAGAGAATGAAGGCGTTGGAATTAAAGTTAGTAATTCATGTGGCTCCAGAAAACATGCTCAGGGACATGTTACCCATTTGTGCACTGAGGGTGGCAAAAGTTTAAGAAAAATTAGTTTAGACAATTAATGGCATAGACTTGCGACATCAAGATGAACTATTTTCAGTCCTACCTTCATGTGCTTAATTTAAATTTGCTCATAAACAAGATTCTGAGCTCTCAGATTCTAAACACTGAGGAACTTGACTAGCAGCCCTGGCGACAGGTAGATTCGGAAGATATCACTTTCAACAGGATTTCAAAGAAACACTAACCTCCTTTCTGGTATTGTTCTGTCATCCTTCTTGATGATTTCAGTGTCCGCACTGATCATCCCTCAAAACCCTTGAGAGGTCTTGATCTCCCATAGATCTAGTGACCTCTTCCATTGTCCGCATCCAGTCCACGGCCATACCATAGAAACTGTCATTTGCAATGACTGCCCCACCAGGAAATGTCTCCATTTCAAGCATCCCACTCCTTGATGGCAGCATCCTATCCTCACAGTCTGGTTCTTGCTCTTCTTCTGTCCCAACATACTCACCCTCCTTCTCCCTGGGACCCCCAACCCATCGAGTCTACATATTTTCACAACTATTCTTTCTCTCACACCCTAGATCCCATTTCCCCCAGGTTAGAAGACGTGATGCATCACTGTAATCATTTAACCATTCCCTCGCTGCTGTCCTCAACTCCTCTGCCACTCTCCCCATCACTGTCCTGGTAAAACCTGCGCCCTGCTTATACCCTGCTCCACGTCTGCCCTGTGCCTGCAGCGACTTGATCATGGCATTCCCTTCAAGCGGATGGCCATGCAGTGCAGTGCATGCACCCCTAGGCTGTGTAGCAGTCACACTATATTTTTGTTGTCATTTTGTTCTCCCGCCCTCCCAGACAATATCTCACGACCTCACATCTTTCTCCTTAAATCTCCGTTTCCCTCCTTAATCACAGCCATACTCTCTACAGTCTCCCTTTTAATTTTAAACATTATTAGAGGTTGCAGAGAAAAATGAACATCTTAATCTTGACAAAAAAGTCAAAGTTTCTAGACACTATTCATTTTTGGTGAATATGAAGTAAATTATATAAGGCTATTCTACATAATAGTTTTTGTGTGAATATGTAATATATGAAGATGTAATACACAAAATGTGAATATGTAATTAGTATGTATAAATAAATACATTTCTGTACAAATATACAGTATGGTATTTAAGTGTATATATTAATAAACTGATATATAGTATATAAATAATGTAGTATACATTTATTATTTATTAATACAAATGTAAATTCCATTAATGTATGTATTCTGTTTATACTTATGAGTAAACAGATGCCTTTAAGAAGAACAATGCATAATTACTTTGAATGTAACAATTAAGGTTGATTCTTAAGCATTTACAAAGATGTATAAAAAATAAATCTCTAATAAGGGTCTCTTGCTTTGAGGGATTTTTAATTTTTATATTGTTGAACCAGAGAGGTTCAATGAATAATATAAGATTCAGCAAACTACAAATTATGAGCCAAATCTGGCCAGCCATCTGTTTTTGTAAATAAAATTTTATTGGAACATAGCCACATTCATTCATTTTTATGTTGTCTATGGCTGCTTTCCTGCTATAATGGCAAAGTTGAAAGGTTGAAACCAAGATGGTATATTTCACAAAGCTGAAAATATTTTCGATCTGACCCTTTACCCAGAAAGTTTGCTTATCACTATGACATTGATTATGGAGACTTCTTTATAGGATTGAAATTCTTTCTAATCACATTTTATTCACTATAGATGAGAGAGAAGGGTGAGGCAAAGCAACAGATTTTAAGAAGGTAAGTCAGTAACTTCTTCTTAAATGGTCCAAGCAACTCGGGCAAAACAGAATTGTAATGGGAAAACCTAAATAATTCAGCTGGTTGCTATGAGCTTTATTTTGGCCATATCCTCATTGGCATCCCCACCGCAAAACTAAGCAAACAGTATTAAATGTGACTCAAGCCCATATACTGGAGGATTAGTCAGCTCAGACTGCCATAACAAAATACAGGAGACTGAGTAGCTTAAACAACAGAAATTCATTTATCACAGTTCTGGAGGCTGGAAATCCTAGTTCAGGTTGCCTGCCTGGTTGGGTTCTGGCCAGAACTCTCTTCCTACGTTTTGTCTTCTCAGTCCTCACATGAAAGATAGAGAGACACCTCTGTCCTTCTTCTTATAAAGTCAGTCACCAATCCTACCAGATTAGGACTCTATCCTTATGGCCTCATTTAAGCTGAATTACCTTCTAATTACCTCTTAATTACATTCCATCTCCAAATACAGTCACATGGAGGGTTAGAGCTTCATTATACAGGGTGCCCCCAAAAACGTCTTCACACTTTAACAGCTGATAGCTCAATTTTGAGAATGTATTTTAATAAACACTGCCTTTATAAGTATTCAAAGTGTGTGTGTATATTTTGGGGGGACATCTTATATGAATTTGGAGAAGACATAATTTAGCCTTAGCAATAGGTAAAAGAAATTATGATTTTTGAGTATACTCAAATTTCTGCTATAAACATGGAATGCTGGTTTTATCCACTAGAAAAAACTTGGCTCATCAAGTTTCATATCATTTACCAGCTGGCTTTATTAATATTATTAAAAAATGACAGAATATATCTCAATGTACTTAAGAAGCTAAATGATCCTAAATGTTATCAACTTACCAATTATTTTACAGCTTAGTGAATTTTTCAGTCTATAAATAAAAAGAATTGCTAAACAATTTAAAAGCTAAAAAACATCCCATTCTATACTATTGAAGACAGGCTCTAGGTCATTCATGAATTAATTCCCATGTGAAGATAAAACCTATAAGGAAAAAATAAGGCCAATAAAAAATCTGAGATATAAACCATTAAAATTCCACCAACTGAAAAATGGCATTTGGGATCCACCCCCTTCTTTCAAAATGACCCCTTAAAAAGCTTCAGAAATGACCTCGGGGCTTCATTTACAACTAACGTTTTGTACACTGCTGCCTCCCTCATAGTCTAAGGGTTGTTTTACACTTAGGCATGTTTTACATTTCAAAGTCCACGAGCAGTGTCCTCAGAATTCTCAGACAGTAATGAAAGATTTTAAAACTAAAACGTGGGCCAGTAGTGACATTTTCCATTTGAAATCTCCTGAAAAGGTTCCGTCTCAGTCCTAGATCCTCCAGTGCCTTGGCGAATAAAGTCATAATTTTAAAACTCTGAAAAAGATGATTTTATAAAAATAATTCATTCTCAAAATAATTATACCATTTACATGTTAGCAAGAATTCTTCTCCTAAGGTTTTTTCCTTGAAACAATCTCTCGATATCCATCCAAGTTGGATTTTATATCGTTTGCTGAGGAACCGTCATCTACGTGGTAAGCACACCTCCCTCAGGTTACAACAGCATGTCTGCTTCTCACCCTACAAAATTATAAGTAGATAGTCTGTGGTGCACAGATTTTTATTAGGCTTCATTATCTGATAAGGTCAAAAAACTTTAATGCCAAAGGTGAAGAGATGCCCTGATCATACCCTGATCTCTTAAAGTTCCTAAACCTTAGATATAATAATCAATCAATCATTACCGTATAGCTTTACAATGGAAACATCTGAAAAGTTCTGCCCTAACCGGTTTGGCTCAGTGGATAAAGTGTTAGCCCTCGGACTGAAGGGCCCTGGGTTCGATTCCAGCCAAGGGCATGTACCTCTGTTGCAGGCTCAATCCCGGGCCCTGGAGGGGTGTGCGTGGGAGTCAACCAATCAATGTCTCTCTCACATTGACGTTTCTCTCTTCCTCTCTCTTTCTCCCTTCCACTCTCTCTGAAAAGCAATGGAAAAAATATCCTTGGGTGAGAATTAAAAAAAAAAAAAAGTTCTGAATTGGGTAAAGAACACAGTCACAATTACAGTGGAAAGAAGAAAGAACATGTATTTCAACTATTTCTCTCTGAGAGAGCATTTTGCTTTAATTGACTTTTATATGTTTAACCTTAATTTACATAACTATCCCTCAGTTTCAGTTTCTTGAAATGAAGCTATTTTGAAAAACCTTCTGATCCCAATATAAGCTATTTTAGCTCTAAAGTTTATGGGAATGGTCACCTTTCTTTTAAAATGGCCTGACTGGCAGTGCCTCTGTCAGCAGTAATCCCCAGCCCAGACTTTAATGAACTATTCCTCCCTTTCTCTAGGGCTTGGGATTGCTTTTTGTCTATAATTAACTCCAGACTGACCAATGAACAGCAAAGCAAGCAACTCACTCCCAGAAGGGGATTATTACAACCATTATTTTGTTCTAAATATAGCTGCTCTTTCTGGAAAATACAGAAAATGCAAATTATTTATCTTGCTATGTTAATTTCAAATAACTAAGAAAGACAGAAGGAGGCATAAAAAGATTGCTCCTTTCATTGTAGCTACACAGAAAAGTAAGCCATGGGGGGGGAGGGGTTGGAGGGAAGAAAGGTCATATTTTTTTCAACTTAGTCACAATCTTCTGAACCATAGTTGACCTTCATTTGAAGTCCTCTTGTAATGTAGTAAACTTGTTGATTCTTCTTCCAAAATATATTCAGAACCTGCCCACTTCTTACCACCTCTGCTGCTACCACTCTGGCTCAATACAGCACTACTGCTCAGATTACTGCAGTAGCTTCTTTCTGCTTTGGCCTTGACCTCCCTCTCCCCAGCAGTCTGTTCTACACAAGGCAGCTAATGTTATTCCTTAAAAATGTAAATCAGGCCAGATCACACTTGCAATGAAGTGAACTGTATGCCCCCAAAATTCACATGTTCAAGCCCCAATTCCCAATAAGATGTTTAGTAATTAGGTATAGATGAGGTCACAAGGGTGAGACCCTGATAAGAAGAAATACCAGAGAGCTCGCTTTCTCTCTGGACCAGGTGAAAACACAAATCAGGAAGAGAGCTCTCACCAGAACGCAACCAAACCGGCCCCGTACAGAGATGGGCAAGACTATAGAAAGGGCAAGAGAGCAGCTTAAAGATCTGGAGCTCAAATGTGAACATGCTTGTTTGAGACACTCATTAGGTATCCAAGTGTAGATGCCAAATAGTTAAGAGAGTGTAGAGTTTGGAGTTGAAGAGAACCAGACTGGAGATGTAAACTTGGAAATTACCAGCATCAGCAGATGGCAGTTAAAGCCATGAGGCTGGATGACATTAAGTCACCACCAATGTAGGCAGCAGAGAAGAAAGAGGTCCAAAACCTGAATCCTGGGGCACTCCGGTATTAATCTCCTAGAGATGGGAAAAGGGAAGAGCAGGGAAAATAGACTTGGAAACAATGGCCGGTGAGTTGGAGAAAAAAAATTAAAAGGAAAATGTGTAGCCCTGAAAGACAAGCTAAAAATGTGTCTCGGGGCATTGGAGAGGACAGCTGTGTCGGATGCTGCTGACAGCTCAAGATGAAGACTGAGGATGTGGCAGCATTATTGAACTTGACGTGAGCAGTTTTAGTGCAGCGTTGGGGGCAAAAGCCTGATGTAGAGTGCATTTAAAAAGCAAGGGAAAGAGAAAAATGGGAGTCAGTGCAGATGGACAACACTATCCAGCAGTTTAGCTGTAAAAGGAAGGAGAGAAATGGTACAGTAGCTGGAGTGAGTGTACATGTGTGTGCTTAAAGTGAAAGAAATGGCATCATTTTTTAATGTTTGTGGAGGAAGATCCAATAAAGGGGGAAAATTAAAGACTCAGAAGAGAGATGAAGTGATGTCCTGCTGAAGTGCTGTCCTTGAGCAGGTGAGAGAAGATAGGAGAGGTGTAGGAAAGGAGGTGTCCAGTGCTACAGCAATGCCACCTGATCCACAGAAACAAGGGAATAAGGCCAATTATGTGCCATGAGGCTTTTGCAATGACTATAACAGGAAAACATGGGAAAATGTTGTTTCTTAATTTAATGGCCAAGTTGTAAGAGCCAAATACCTCTGCTGGAATACGTAAAATAGTAACTTGGAGACTTCTTTATAAATATGCCCTGATTAAGTTAAGCATTTTCTAGAACTGCATTTACTTTCAGAATAAGCATTCACAAAACCCTGATTGAATTAGTGAAAATATATTTAGGAGCAAATCTAAAGTCGTGAAGGTCTAAAATTCTTAAAACTAGAGAAGGAGGGAGGACGGTGGTAAGCAAATTGAACATGTAACAATATTGACAAACTGGCAAAATAATAAAAAAAAACTTCTCTTCAACTAGATTTTAAGCTTCTAGCAGAAGAGACCATTTATTACCCTTTTGAGTGCAATGTTACATAGTAACTACTCAATAAATGCTTGTTGAATTAATTAGTTAATTCAGTTCTATAGTTGGTTTGTGCTGCATTAAATTCTTCACTAGGTGTATCTGTGGTATGCAAGTTGATATCAGTAATAATCACATGCATCATTCCCACTAAAATGCATTGTTTTCATTGATTTCTTTCCTTTTTGGCATTCTTTGTTTATTTCTTTTTTGCATTAGTAGTTAAATATCATAAACATTGAGTATCTTATATATGCTTTGTTTGTTAGTATAGTCTTAGAAGTGAATAGCATGTTATAGCTGCAAAATAACTTAATAAGAAGAGTTAAATGGCCATATTATGGAATAATTAGTGTAGGGGGGAAATGTCTTGTTAAATTGTGTTAAAACAACTGTTAAATATGGAAGTAACAGTGTCCATTTTAATAGAAGTTGGTGGTGTTTTAGTACCAATGGTTGTGCCAGGTTAGGAAGCTACAAAAAATATTTCCCATCCAAAGAAATTATGCCTGCTGTTTTGGTTTATGAGAAAATTGCCATGTGTTTTTCATAAATAAATGACCTTCACAAAATAGGGAGAGACTATGTTTATTTTATTCCAAACAGGGGAAAGTGTAGGCATTTGAAGAAACTCAGTTCTCCACAGCACCTGGAAAACTGGAAGCCAAAGAAACACCTCATCTGATGACGCAGTAATAATGTTCACCCACAGAGAGATCCTAAGTCAGATTCCACCGGGAACTATACAATTAAACAGCTCCAGTGTAAATTCAAATATGTTGAGGTGTTCTGGTTGAAGGAAGCACTTGGGAGTGAATCAGCATTATACAGAAGTAGACCAGGCTATCTACACAGCCTCCAGATATTTTCTTTTACAAAGCAGCATTACTTGAGGCCATCAACAAAGCATATACATCACATTCAATATTCATCTAGTCAAAAGCAGGGTAAGAAAAGTCATACTTTAAAAAACGAAAAGAAAAGCCTCAAATAAAACATAACTATGAGATGCACGTTTAACATGGGAATAGTTTCATATAATTACCATCTCAAATTAAAAACAAAAATGTATCTACAATGTAAAGAGAGAAAAAATAACCATAGTGAATGAAATGGTTAGCAGTCTTTAATAAAAATATTTTATGAAAGAAAAAACTCCAAAACTGTACTACAGGGGTACCTCGGTTTTCGAACATCTCCTTGGCAAACATTTCAGTTTACAAGAGCCATAAACCTGGAGGGAAATGCTTCGGTTTTCGAACAGGCCTAGGAAGTGGAACATGCCATGCGGCTTCCCTGATGCAAGACCCTGAGGCCCGGCTGCCGGCTGTGGATCCCTCGGTGTTCGAATGTTTCAGAGCTCGAACGGGCTCCGGAACGGATCACATTCGAAAACCGAGGCACCACTGTACTTACAAATAGCAAGTTGTCCTCATCATCATCACAATAAAGAAAGAGGTGTACCTGTAATAGCTTCAACCAAACTCAATCATTCGAGCTAGACTCTCCTATTTATGAACTTCAATAGGGCAACGTATCCCTTAACTCATCTGTTCCATTGCAGAAAAACAAATAGACTCCATCAACATGATACACAGAGCCCCAGGTACCCATGGGCTTTCCCCACCACACAATTCTCAAAATGACTTCTCCCCTTTCTTCTCCATCTCCGATTAAATGTTTCTTTTTTCAGGACTCAAGTAAATATAAGGCTTCTTTTTATGTGCATTTCATGCCTACAGTATTGTGCAATGATCCCACATTCTTAACATGGTAGTATGTTTTTGCCCTACAAAGTGTTGGTTTCCTATTGCATGCATTTCTACTCCATTCATTCCTATACAAAACCACACTCCTTGAAATCAGAAATTATTGTAACAAAATACTTGTGCTCCCTCCACAATCACAGTACTGTGCCAGGTAGATATTGAATTCTTCATAAAAGCATGCTGTCTTGGGGGGGGGGGGGAGCAACCAAGCAAACTCCTTTACAAAACATTGATTTACAAAGTAGCAGCAAAAGGAAACTGAAGGCTATCTGCCATAATTAATGAAATCTAAACATAACTAACAAAAATATTCCAATACAAATCTGTCACTTTATCTGCCACTAAATTAACTTATAAACCTCTATGTTGAAAAAACATTTAAAATACTCACAGACATCTTCTGGTAGGTGAAATTATGAGATATAAGACAGGTGCTTCTTTATTTTAAGTTTTCAAATTTTCTTCAAGGATCATGTTTTAATTTTAACATTAATATGAAATTAACAAAAATATTATATTATCCTCTAGCAATCAGATTATCTCCTTTATTAAGATGATGTATTTTTTTATTATTTTTTTTTTAACCCTCACCCAAGGCTATTTTTTTCCATTGCGTTTTAGAGTGGAAGGGAAAGAAGAGAAAAAGACTTACGTGAGAGAGACACCGATTGATTGCCTCCCTCATTTGCCCTGACCAGGGCTGGAGATTAAGCCTGCAACTGAGGTAGCTGCCCTTGGCCGGAATCAAACCCAGGACCCTTCAGTCTGTGGGCCAATGCTCTAACTACTGAGGAAAGCTGGCTAGGGCAAGATGACCTATATTTTCATCTCTGAATTCTCATAATTTCTGGAATCGGGTTCAGCAGAATCTTAAAATGCTGGAGCCAGACAGCCTGAGTTTGAGTTATAAATCCACTAATTCCTGCTGTGGGATCAGAGTACATTATTTAGTCACTTAGTGCTTAAATTTCCTCACATGGAAAACGAGAAAATAACAGGTACCACCTCAAAGGCAGTGAAAAAGATTAAATGGGTCAGAATGTACAAAGCCTTTAAGAGTGGGCCACATTTAGTAAACACAAGCCCATTTGTTTTTGTAATTGTGGTCAATATGTTTGGGGATGAGAGGAAAGATAACTTAATTTTTTATATGTCTATAACAATGAGCTTTTACAGTATATCTCCAGACCTCAGAGCGTTCTCATGAAAACAGAGCACATACTATAAAGAAGGATCGCTGCATTATATCAAATAGCCTCTATACCTCTCATTGCAACTTAACACCAAGAGAGAGAAACCTCATACAAATATGCTGAATTACCTAAGTTAGAGATTTAAAAATGCATCCTCCCACAGGTTCACAGGCTGCATATTTTGGCTTTAAAACATTGAAGAAATATCCTTGTGTAACAAGAGAACGCATTTATTGCCCTAATAGTGAGCATCAGAATGCCTCTTAGGGAACTATTCTGATAAACTACTTGGTGTGGAAGCTCAAATCCTCAGAGATAAGCTAGCATGAGATGATGCCACAGCAGAGAAAGCTAAATTATTCAGCTTTAGAAATGAAAAAGGACTTGGTATGGTTGAAGAGAGAAGATATTGCAGAGTTTATGACAGAATGGCAAAAGGAATTTTAAGAAAAGGAGGCTCCAATATTACATTTTAAGATTGCTTTGTTGTTTTGTTTTTGCAGTGTAACACTCTGGCCTTCACACACACACACCCCTGCGAAGCTTCAGTAAATTCAGGTTAACTGGTGGAGAGTGTTCTTATTTATTTGGTTCAGTTTGGGTTTTCTAGTGCAAATCAAAGAAAGAGGCAAGTTCCACATCTCCCCTGACATGGTTTGGGTCAGGGACAGATCTGTGCAGTAAGGATGCTATTAGTTCACAGAAACAGCTTTAATCCAAAGGTGAGCATTATCGGAACACAAATAATTCTCCTCCTCTTCCCAGAATTTTCAGAAATGCTCATCTGAGGTCTATATTCACAGTCTCTAGTCACTGTATCCCCTCCCAGTCCCACCCCCATTTGCTCTTGAACACACCCATCAGGCTTTTGCTTTTGTCAAGGTCACTAGTGACCTCCAAATGGCTAGTGCCAATTCATGGTCAATTCTCAGTCCTAACAGGACTTAGCACAAATTTATCATCTGCTCTCTTTGAAACGCTTTCTTCATTAGATGCCCAGAATATATACCTATTTTCTTAGTACCTCAACCAGTGGTTTCTTGTCAACCAGTAGCCTTTACTGGCTCCTAATCTCTATAACCACTAAACACTGGATCAATCCCTCCTTGTTCTCACAGCTTTGGTGGTCTTAACCATCCTTACATGCTGGCAAATGGATTTCTTTAGCCAGATTACTCACCCAAATTCCATAGTCATAAATTCAATTGTCTACTTGAATTTCCCAGAGACATCAAGGTGCCATCTAAATGTTTAATAGACACATCGGTCTCAAAATGTCTTCTTCCACCTTTGTCCTGCCTCAGTAAAAAGTAATTCTGCCCTTCAAATTCTCAGACCAAAAACCTTGGAACTGCCCTTGGTACCTGTCTTTCTTTCACATCCCACATCCTATTCAGCAGTGAATTTTTTGTCTGTATTTTTAATATATACCCAGAACTGGATCATTTCTGACTACCTCGCTGGTAACATCCTAGTCCATCAGGCAACCATGATATTTTGCCTAAGTTTTGCCTTATATTCTTAACTAGTTTTATGCTTCTGACCTTTCCTCCTGTATCAGGGTCTCAAACTCAGCATTATTGACATCTTGGGCTAGATAACTCTTCATTATGAGAGAGGCTATCGTGAGCATTGTAAGATCTTTAGCAGTATCCCTGGCCTCTACCCACTAAATGCCAATAGAAAACACTCTACAGCCCCCTCCCCTTGAGCTGTGACAAACAAAAATATCTCCAGATAATGCCAAGTGCATATAGGACAAAATCGCCCTGATTGAGAACCACTGTTCTACAGCATATTCAACTTGGCTACAAGAATAACCCTTTTATAGCAGAAACCAGATTACGTAATACTTCTGCTAACAACTGACTGATTAATTTCCATCTCACCCAGAAAAAAAAAAGCCAAAGTCCTTACCTCAGTCAGCCAGTTCTCTATGATCTGCTACTCGCCTTCACTTCATCTCCCTCTCTCACTCTGCTCCAGTCATACCTAGCTCTTTGCTGTTCCTCAAGTATGCCAACACAGTTCCCGTCTCAAAAGCGGGGCACCTTTTTCCCTCTACCAACAGGCTTTGTCCCCTAATATCCACTTGGCTTCCTCCTTCATGCCCTTGAGTTCTTTGCTCAAAAGTCAGCTTCCCAAAAAAGCCATCCATATTCAGGCATTTAAAAGATCCAGCCCCTTCCTCATGCCTGATCTTCCCCACACACTTCTTGTTCCTTCATACTAGCTTTATTTTTAATGGCACTTATCTCCATCTGGTATACTATATGTGCTACTAATAGCTTCAATGCCTGCCTCTACCTAAAAAATGTAAGCCCCAGGGGGGAAGGGATTTTTTTCTTTTTTATTTGCTGCTGTATCTCCATCACAAAGAAAAGTACCTATGGGAGGTAATCAATAAATGTGGAAGGAAAGAAGGGAGGGAGGGAGGGAAGGAGGGAAGGGGGGGGAGACGGACCATCTTAGATCTGAAGGCTGAAGGCAGACACAGCTGATATCTAGGATATAGCTACATGCACCATTAACAAAGACTGAGTTGGTTTGCATAGAATTTATCTAAAATATAATTCACAATGTACAGTGGAAAGTAAAGATCTGTCAAAATGCTTCTGTACTTAGGAATTTTTATGTAGGGGGTATTTAGAAAGCATACTTATAAATCCATTAACGTATATATCTAAATATCTTTAGATATATAAAATAAGTAGAACTTTAGGAGAAATTTTACCAAATGCCACAGGCTACGGTAACTCCCCTAGATACATAAAAGGAGTGTGCTGGGGTAAGTCAAATCATTCAATTATATCCACCACAAGGTAGCTTAACAAGTAAGAGTCCCAGCGAACAAAGCTCTTTTCTACCGATGAAAGCCTGCATGGTTCACTTGTGAGTGAAATACAGGACTAGAAATGCTTCCTGCTGCAAGCTGACAGTTACATGGAACCCCCTGAAGTTATAAATTGAATTCCTCCACTAATTACTGGTCTGAAGGGGACAAAGATTCACATTTTATTTCTCTTGCTGAACTTGCAACATAAGCACTTGTGAATTTTACATTAGGGTCAAGCTGGGAAGTTCCCAGTCAGTTTTACTTGGAGTGCAGAACAGTGTCACCTCCATGCAAATGAGGTCAGGTATTCTCCCTGCCTCGGGTGCCTACCAGGGAGATTTCAGTGCAAAGGGTTCCAATAGAGAAGTGGATACCAAGACGAAAAGAAAGAAAGAAGACAGAAGAAGGAAAAAAAATACGTAGATCCTCTTTGAAATAAAATATTGTTTAGAAATTTGAAATTAAATATTATGGATTCGAAGAGCATATATTTCAAAAAGGCCTCGGGATTTTGCAATATCACTCATTAAAATTATATGCCACACCCATTGATCACAATATCAACTATTCTATCTACTCTCTGAACTACACATTGTAAGACCAATAAAGCTACACAGCAGGCAGGTACTTTAGTGAAATAGGCTCAGTTCTCCTGAGAGGAGAACCTGTGGTTCAAATGCTAACATTTTTGATCAGATAAGCACTTGATTCTTGCCAACGAGCAATACCTTTTATGAGGATGCTGATGAAAAACGCTCTGGGGAAGGAAAATGGATGGGGAGACGGGAGGGGAACAAAGGGTGGCTGTGATGTAATATTTCAAAACAGGTTTTCTGAGAAGGAAAAAAAAATAACTTCAGCATTTCTAATGGGTATGTACCTTTTCTAATTTTGTGGAAAGTCAGAGTTCACTCCCTTGCAGAAGCAGCAACTTCATTTAAAATAGCATAACAAAACTCATCCATTTATTTATTCAGCAACACAGGATCGAGCATACTCTCTTTGTAAAAGAAGGAAATGTAAGCATAGTCATGGTGAACACAATCCCCACTGCTAAAATCCCCCCTTCTCTCTTGATTCTATTCCATTTACCATAACTTATTTGAAATACGACTGAACAAAAATAATCTAAGGGATCACTAATACATTGAAGTCTGACATCTGAGAATTAGGAAAGAAACAAATCAATGAGTAGAAAATATTCAATAGGTCTGAGAGTCATGAAGACCTAGCTTGAAATCCCAGCTTCTTCACTTATTGGGTATCTGAACAAATGGAAGACTCCCTGGGTCTCAGTCCCCTTAAGCGGAAAATATAACAGAACCTACACACAGAGCAGTTGTGAGGATTCAATGAGATGCCAGCAAGCACCCCTTCCCAGTACATATTTAACAAACTATAGCTACAGGGGTTATCTTTTGGAATCCAAAACTTACATAATGCTGTTCTTTATTTCTATGAGCACTCTTTGGCAAGTCTTTAGAAACACTAAATTTTATTTCACCTCTTCAGAAGAAATTATTTCCATGCTTATCTTCTTTAAAAAATAGAACCCTGCCCGGCCGGGCGTGGCTCAGTGGTTGAGCGTCGACCTAGGATCCAGGCGATCAGGGTTCGATTCCCGGTCAGGGCGCATGCCCAGGTTGTGGGCTCGATCAATGACTCTCTCATCATTGATGTTTCACTCTCTCTCTCTCTCTCTCTCCCTCTCCTTTCCCCTCTCTGAAATCAATAAAGATATTTTTTAAAATAAAAAATAAAATAAAAAATAGAACCCTTGGAATTTTCATGCTTCCGGATGTCTCAAATAAATGCACAAGGAAGAAATTCCACCTCAATGAACCCCTCCCAGTAAAATAACCAAGAAAATTCTTACCTAGTTTTGGCAAGGAGTAGGGCACTTTAAAGTAGTCCTCATAGAATTCTATTAGTCTCTTTGTTATATGAAGAGCATAGTCCCCAGATCCTCTTCTGATAGCGTCGGGTCTTGCATATAATCGTACCTAATTAAAAATATATATAAAAGTTACTTTAGCCTTCTGGTACTCAAATTTTATCTTCCCTGCATATATGAATCTATACAAATCACTGTGCTTACTACAGAAATTAAACAGTACTCTTGTTCATATATCGTAGCATGCTGCGGCTGAATGAACCAAAGTCAAACAATTAAAGTAACCAAGTTGAGCTAGTCACAATTTCCTCGCTTTACAAGAGGACACAGAGAGATTTATACACCTTGCATCGAAATAAATATTCAAAGTTATCACTTACATGTGCTTGCTAGAGATAGGAAGGTACGGTGGATTAGTATAATGGTTCCCTGACTATGCTGAAAGTAGGCAGGATATGGTGGCTCAGCAGGAGAGAAAATTCATGGTTTGTTAAAGACACACTGCATCCAGCTTTGGAAGTATTACCAAGCTGAACGGCAACAGAAGTTGTGCTTTCTTCTTCTCTTTGGAACTAACTGTCCTTAGTCCCAATATGCAAAGTAGGGATAGAAAATTTTTCATGTCCATAAATGATTGCCATTCTGAAAAGCTGTCTGCAACTGCTCCAAGCTTTGAAACCGGCTGAAGTAATTCATATCAGTAACACAGTCTGGATACTTAACATAGATTTTTAAATCAAGCATTGTATATTATCTATTCTGTGGCCAAAAAGGAGCCTGAGGCAAATAACCTAAAACTGAACAAAACTAACAATTGTACAGGAAAGGTTAAAATGAGATTAGTTTCATAAAGCTATCCAGCATCTTTCTTTCCAAAGGCTAAATCTATTTTTCACAGATGTGGTCCCTAATCCTCATATCAATTCTGTGAATAATAAATATGCATTTTGTGGAGCAGTGGCGAGCACAGCAGCCTGGGAGTTGGCTGGTGGTCCTGCTCGGTTACTAACCAAGCCGGGTGATATTGAACAAATTACTTAACCTCTTTGGGTCTCAAATGGTCTCATTTATAAAATAAAGGGGTTGGCCACCAGCTGGTTACTAAGGTTCTTTTCAGTTCTAAAATACATTACTTCCAATTGCATTTTACAGATAAAGAAGTTTGTGTTCTTTTTCAAATCACTCAAAAAATAAATGGTTTACTCGGTATGTGAAAATGGACATTTATATTCAACAGAAAGACAAAAGAAAGCTGTACTCAATCATATAAAAATTGATTAGACAATCAACTCTTTACTATCCTTGCTTAAGGAGAGAGAACAGATGTCAGAGATGTGTTTAATCAAAAAGAATAAAAAGTTTTAAAAAATACATTCTGACTAAATGTTAGAAAGTCCTGTAATTCAGTAAGATATCCACTAAATTCAATAACATTTATTTACTGAAATTGTAAAGCTACTTCCCACCCAACAACCAAATCGAATATCAAATTTAGTTGACAGTCACCTACAGAGAGAGACACTGGTTATAATTCCCTGCCCCTGATATCACTTGTGTATAAACATGAAGTTTCTTAAGTAAAGTTCCCAATAAGCAAACCCTAAAGAAGGGATGAGTATACAAGTGATCTACTAAGGAGATGTTCTCAGGAGAAACTTACAAGGGAGGCCCAGGAAGCCAGATAAGAAAGGAAAATATGCCACGCAAGGTGCAGCTTCAGGTGAAGTCCTGGCCTTAGTCTGATCCCATGAGGGAGCTCTGGAGTATAACATGCACCGGTGAGTTTGCACTGCCTTGAGGCAGACAGCTAGATTCCCAAACTCCTACACCTCAGTTACTGGATACTGGTTACCAAGAAGAAGGCATAAAACCCCAGGCACATTTTGTTCTTGAAGCATTTGGCTGATGCAGCTCCAGGGGCTCAAGTATAGTCCTTTGAAGATTTCAGGTACGGCCTACTAGGAGCAGAGCAATGAGAGCTGGGGTATAGGTGCACCAAACAAGAAAGAAGAACAGTCTGGGTACCAACAGCATACACCACAGAGAGCACTCATTCATTCATGCATTCATTCATTCAACAAATATTCATTTGACATCTGCTTTGCACCAGGCCTGGACTAAGCATTTTAACTTAGTGATGACTAAGCATTTTAACTAAAGGTGACACAAAGCATTATTGTGGGGGGTGGGGGGAGCAATGAAAATGTAATCTCCATTCTCACAGAGCTTTCCATTTATTAGGTAAGTTAGATAATAACAAATAATGATAAATACCATATGGGTGGTAAACTATAAATGACAAATGGATACTGAGGAGAATCAATAGCTTTCAGAAGATTCAAGCTAAATAGTAATTTCATGTTAAACCATAACCAAGACCACCACAAAATGATGCAGCAAAAGGTCACTAATTTTACTCCTAGGAAACATCATTGATTTTGATAAAAACAGACATTCCTATTAATCAACTCTACCAGCTAGTCAAGCTATCTGTAGGCCAAGACAGGAGAAACACAATTAATCCAGTTGTCAAGATTTGATGGAAATGATCCAATCTGAGTGAGAAGATACAATATACACATGCTCAGCGTAGTGTCTTCATTTGTTCATTCAAACATTTATTGCAGGCATGCTGTGTGTCAGGCATTGTACTAGAGAACAGAAATAGAACGATAAAGATTCCTAACATAAAATGAACACGACATTTACTCTCACTGCTCTTAAGAAGTTCAAAATATGTGGGAAAACAAACAAATAAATCAACAATAAAATACAATATGAGAAATGCAACAGTGTACTCTGCCTTCCCTCCCATTAGAAAAGTCAAGGAGACTGAGCTCCTTTCCAAGGCCAAGCCCCCTACATTCTATTCCCTCTTGCCTTTTCAAAGATATTCTCAAAATGCTCCCCTTTATCTCCCGTATCACCAGTTTGTGTCTCCGTGGTGCATCATTTTCACTGGCAAATACTCTGTATTGTTTCTTATGTTCAAAAACAAAATCTTTGCTGACCACAGCTCTCCCAGCTATGGTTTCCACCAATGCTCCTTGAAAGTGCTGTCTTCTATGTAGCTAAGATTAGCATACATGTTAACATCCAAACTAGAACAAGTTTAGAATGAAAAGGAGCACTCAGGTTAAGCGGGGTGGCCGCCCACTCATACACTCTGGTATTCTCTCCTGAATCCACTACCGCAAGGCTTTCATTCCCACTACTCTATCCTGACTGCTCTCAATACGCTAAAGGCACCAGGACGCCAGATCCGGCAGTCAGCTCCCAGGCCTCAACATGCGTAACCTATCAGCAGAATTTGACACAATCAGGCATCTCTCCTCCTTCTTTCACTCGGCTTCTGTCTTACTTTTCCTTCCATCTGGTTGACAACTCCTCAGTCACCTGGCTGATTCCTCCTCACCCTCAACTTCAACCTTCTCACTTAATGATGGAGGGTCCCAGGTTCCAAGCCACAGATATCTTCACTTCTCTGCCTACACTCAGCCTCTTGGTGACATCTAGTCTCATGGTTTTAAATATCATTTAGATGCTGAAGACCTACTCAATGACTTCCCAACTTCCACATTCATTAATCCAACTGAACATGTCTAACAGCAAATTCCCGATATCTCACACACACACACACACACACACACACACACACACACACACACACACACACACACACACCCCTCAACCTGCTATTGCAAAAGTCTTTCCATCCATTTGCCCAAGCCCAGGGCCTTAACATCATTCTTTTTTGCCTCTTTCTCTCACACTCCATGTTCAATTGGTCATAAAATCCTTTTGGGCCCTAGCCAGTGTTTCTCAGTGGTTTAAAGCATCAACCCGCACACGAAAGGGTCGAGGTTCAACTCCAGATCACGGGCACGTACCTGGGTTGCAGGTTCAATCCCTGGCCCCGGTCAGGGCTCGTGCAGGAGGCAACCAGTCGATGTGTCTCTCTCACTTTGATGTCTCTCTCTCTCTCTCTTTCTCTTTCTCTCCTTCCACTCTCTCTAAAAAAAAAAAAAAAAATCAATGGAAAAAATATCCTTGTGTGAGGATTAGCAAAAGAAAAATTCTTTTGGATCTACCTTAAAAATATATCCAAACACCAACCATTTTATAACCCCACCACTGCCAGCCTGCTCCAAGTTTCCTTCACGTCTTGCCGGGACAAGTGCTGTAGCATACGACTAATGTCTTGTTCCTTACTCCCTTAAGCATGTCCTCTACACAGCAACAAAACGGTCCTGTGAAAATGAACATCCAGTCATATCACTTTTTTGTTTCCCTCCTCCAGTGACGTCCCATCTCATTCAGAGTAAAAGGCCAAGTTTCTACAAGGACCCAATATCCATATAAAAACCTAGCCCACTTTTCCTCTCTGCCCTCCTTTGCCCCACGCCAACCTTACCCCGTTCGTGCACTAGCTTCCTTTGCACTTTTCAAATCTCGCCAAGGCTTTTCAGTTTCCCCCTAGATATCTCCATGACTTGTTCACTCTCCCCCTTTAGATACTTGTACAAATATCTCCTCTTTCTGAGAAATTTCCCTTCCACCCCAGAATATCTATCCCCTTTCCTTACATTATTGTTTCCTATAACATTTATCACCATTTAACAAAAGGTATGTTTCACTTGCTCATTTCACTTCTTGCTGCCTTTTTTCCAAGACTGTGACTTACATAAAGGAAATAATTTTTACCTATTACTTTTAACCATGAAAGTGCCATTTTTGTAGGTCAAAATATTTTGTTTAATTTGCCTCTCAAGTACCTGGCACATAGTAGGCAGTCAATAAATATTTTATGAATGAACAAGTGAATCTCATAGGTATGTGCAGGTCCTAAGGGGATATATAATAGGAACCCTTTGATAAGACTGCAGGATTCTCAGGGGAGGAAATGTTTCAGCTAAGTCTTGAAAGTAAGCTGGATGTATTAACCTACCAAGTGGAGAGTGATATCCCAGACCAAAGTCACATTATGTGCTAAGGAATCCATGCTGGCCAAATAAGTGACTTTAAAGGCAATAGTAAACATCAGAACTTAATTATAATAGTGGTGGTAGTTCATTGGAGGATATTAAGTCAGAAAGTGGTAAAATTACTTTTGCATTTCAGAAAGATCACATCAGTGACCTATATCAAGTTGAACTGAAATAGAAGGGGTTACATATTGAGACAGCCAATATTGTTAAGAAACAATATTAGAAAAGTGAGTGATATACAGTGTTAGGTGAGACCAGAGAAGTAAAGAGAAACTTCAAATCATATGAAAGAAGAGCCTGTATATCAAATTGTAGAATATTAGTTTAACACTATAGGCACAGACAAGTTATTTAAAGATTTTTAAACCACAGAATGACCAGAATTTGGTTTTAACGGATTACATCAAAAGCAGTGTAGATAAAGGATTAGTAAAGAAATAGAAACACATAAAAGGAAATGAGTTAGACTATTGTAGAAGTACAGGTGAAAGATGGTGGTTTGGACTGGAGAGATGGCAGTAGGGATGCAGAGAAATGGATGGACTTAGTCAATTGGTCCTGACATTCTACTGAATGAGTCCTTTATCTACCAAGTAAACCTAACTGTAGCCACACTCTCACTTAAGAGCGATCATTCTCTATCTGTGCCTGTCTCACTCCAGCGCCCTGCTGGAACTAGTGAAACCCAGTTGAAAGATGGGAGGGAAAAATTCAAATTATTTCACAAGCTGGGTATTCCTGTGAGATTAATCAAGAGTTTGCTGTGCAATAAATCATTTTATAGTGTGAAAAACAATCACAGTTGCTTTCTTCCTTTAGGTTATCTAAGCTCTACTTAATCATAATATAGAAACTAAATCTTCATAAACACAGTTATCATTCAAAAGCAATGAAATATAATTTTATTACACCTGCTTATTTGCATTTTCTGACATTCCAAGATAAGAGCCCAGCTCTGAAAATGTAAATTGCTAGCCAGCCTTTATCTCTCCCTCTGCATAGCTTCTTCCAACAACCGATATGAACCAAACTGCCCATTTAGTCCTGTGGAAAGGACATTACACTAGGAACTGGCACACTGGGAGGTGAGACTCAGCTTTCTCACTACTTCTGTCAACTCGTGAAAGTCTCAGCTCAAAGTTCCTTTCAGGGGTAATAGTTTATCTTTATCTATATATCACGTTATGCCTGAGAAACTGGTCCATCACACTAATTCACCTAAATTCTTCTCATGTAGTCCCCACTTATTTTGAAAAGAAAATAATGAACAGGTTTTTCTTTTAGCTTCACATAGCTTTACTCCTCTGCATTTTCACTTCCCCTGAAAATGCATACCAACTGCTCAGCTACCAATCTTCATCCTTTGTTCTTGAGTGTTCCTCATTTTTCCCCCGTTAACCACCTGTGAACTTGGTACTGATTAGAGAGAAATAACTGTAATAGCCAATATGGAATACCAGAAGTGGCTTCAGGAAAATATTCTTATGTACCACCCTTGTGCTAATATATCGCAGTAATGAACTAAGAACTACATATTTTTGATCCCTTAGAACAGTTAAATGCCCAAAATAGGTGTTCCTAGAGGAAGTCTGTTGTACCCAGTGGCCTTTACTCTGTCCTGCCACCCCTTGATGCACTGCATGGGACAATGCTCCAACCAACCAAGCCACACGGGCCAGGCATGGACTCTCTATATTTAAAGTGTGTTTTTTTCATCTTTTTATATAATTTTATTTATTTTAATCATTGAATGGAGAAAAATACTAACAGGTGGTATCTTCAATCCCTTTAGTCATCTCACTTTCCCACAAAAACAAGGGTGGCAACTGTTTCAACTATCCTGACAACTAAGTGGCTGCTTAGCGGGCACATGAGAAAGAATCCTGAGACCACATCTGCACTTGGCAGGAGAAAGTGTCAAGGTCTGTGAAATGCCATCTGTGCTCTCAGGGGTAGGAGAGATGGCTTTGGTGTCAGATATTTGCCATTATTAGGATAGAATATCCTTTGGAAGGGAGTCATAATGGAAGGGAACTTTAGACTCATTCAAATTGACTTTGTCTCTGATGGCTGTGCAACTTAGAAGATACCAAGGAACTGTTTATGGATTTCATCCATGGGACATTCACTTATTCAATTGCTATTCAATGAGCATCTATTAATGTTCCCTGTTGAGTGTCCAAAGGTAAGCAAAGGAGACCCGCTGTCTTCCAAGGAGCTTGCAATCCAGTGGGGAGACACAGCAGCAAAGTCTCATAACTGAGAAGAGCAAGATGAGCCTCATTTACATTGGCTCCTCAGAAGTCCTCTCCATAGCGATGCTGGTTAAGTGGACTAGGATAGAGTACCATGGAAATAAAGAGAAGCGAGCAGTTATTCATTCCTACATCTAATGTTTTACCTCTCATTCTGTTAAAGATTTCAAAGTAAAGCTAAAAATATATATTGTCAGAAATATAAAAATCTCATACTAATTAATTTGGGCTATTTTCTTATAATAACCTAAAATACTTAGCAGATTTTCTTATTTACCTTTACAAAATACACATTAAATGAGTCTGTAGCTAGCAGTAAATGACGACTTTATAAGTGAAAACTTTGAAGGAGTTTTCTATCGTCATTGAGTCACTTTCAAGGACAGTGAAGTTAAATCTCTGTGTCTAAAATCTTTCTTCTAGACTGTTTGAATAATCTTTGTGTTAAAAAGAAATTGTGGTAGTTGCTATATAATGATGTGAAAGAGTAGTTACGCCATCCAGCAGAGGAGAAAAAATCACAACAGTACTACACCTGCTAAATAAAGACTTGCATAACACTTTATCTGACTTGACGCTTGTAATTTGGTGGCGTTAAGTTAAATAAACCTTCTGGCTTTCCAGAGTTATCTTCTGAGAAAATTTTATACCGCAAGAGTACATTAGGAACTTTGGAAGACATAATAATTACTTCGTGGCTTAAAAATATCACCATAACAACAATAACAAGCTTACTCTTCCTTTCACCTAACTGAAAAATCAGTATCTTCCTTTAATAACTGCAAAACAATGATGTGTTGTTGCTAATTTCTCAGCCAGTAAATTGAATTAATTCACCTATGTGACTGCAATTTGATTGGGGCAGAGAGGGGACGGGGGCGGGGGGGTAGTTCTTCATACAAATCAGTAAACAGAACTAGCCAGGGAGAAGGGAGCAGGTGCTTTTTGGCCCTAAGATAAATATATTGATACAAAGAGGAAAGAATGTTGTAAACAAGAAACTAAAAGCCCAGGAGTATTAGTCTAATTTAAATTCAGAAGATAACTTTTTTTTTCTATTTTGCTAAGCAAAAAGGAAATAAATACGCACGAAACTTGGACAAAAACAAGGAACCAGCGTGCATTGCCATGAGCCCATAAACACAAAGAGGAGGCAGGAGGGGCCGGGGAAGGAGCCGGAGGCAGGAGCTTGCGGCGCGCCCCGCTTGACATGGCAAGCGCCAGCCTGCGTGTGCTGCCTGGAGAGACCGAGCGCCACTTCTCTGCAGTGGAGCAGCATGATTGAGGACAACAAAGGGAGATTATTTAGGCAGCGGAGTTGGAGATGCATTGAGGCAGGGAGGCTACTGAGTAGAAAAGCATAATAGGAGTGAAAAATTTGTTCTGTAGCTTTTATAGCGAGAACAGCCAAGAATAGGCGATCTCCATCACCGTAGTCAAAGAGCTCGTTCCGAGAAGGAGCAGAATTTAGAACTGGGAATGGACGGGTAATAAGATCCCAGAGCGACGGAGTCATGTGGTGACAGCAAAACCACAGCTACTTCAAAACCCACTGTTCTCACAGAAGCTGAGTGCAGAAACAAACACCAGGGCTCTGGGTGCGCCTCCCCTTGGAAGCCAAGCCGTACAAGATCTGTTCTGAGAACAATTACTCATCGCTAATGAGGCCCCAGACCAGCCTTAGACTAAACTCCACTTCCTACCCAATACTGTTGTAAGGAAACTCTATATATAAAGTGTATTTGTCTCGCCTCTCTGTGTAGGACTGTCAGTTCTTTAAGCCTTGGGTCCATCTTTGCGGTTTCTCTTTTCACTCCTCACTGTGTCTAATACAGTGACTTTCATCCAATGGGGACTGACAACATGTTGCTGACTCCCGTAAAATGGC
This sequence comes from Miniopterus natalensis, assembly GCF_054644295.1. Lineage (NCBI taxonomy): Eukaryota > Metazoa > Chordata > Mammalia > Chiroptera > Miniopteridae > Miniopterus > Miniopterus natalensis. The sequence goes on from NC_142082.1 coordinate 125,744,064, forward strand.
AATAAACTTTGAAGGTCCTTGTCCGCTCCAATACTAAAATGCTGTTATAATAGATCGATTACATCTTCCAATTACACTTGGCTTCAGGCAAAGAGATTGGTACTGTGGCAACCTGCATGGTCTTTTCTTGAAATCACTTCACATTTATTTACTAAGCACAGTATTTACTACTTCACTGTGGAGTTAACAAATTCTCATTACTTTCGAGTACTTCCAAGAAAGGGCAAAGTTTTGCCATAATCATACCGCTGTTGCCACTTTTTTCATATATATATATATATATATGAATAATGGGCCCTAAAGATACCATGTCCTAATCCTTAGATTCTATGAATGTTACCAAAAGAGACTTCGAAGTTTTGATTAAATTAAGATTTTGAGATGAGGCAATCATCCTGGATTATTCAGGGGAGCCTTAAGTATAATCACAAGTGTCCTAATAAGAAGGAAAAGAGGAAGTTCTGACTTCAGAAAAGGAGAATGCAATAAGGATCACAGAGCAAAGTTTAAAGATGCAAAGGAAAAAGAGGCCATGAACCACAGAATGCAAGGAATGTAGCTTTTTGTTTGTTTGTTTGCTTTTTTATTAAATTTACTGAGGTGACATTAGCTGATAAGATTATATAGGTTTCAAGTGTACATTTCTATGATACATGATCTATAGTTTTAGAAGCTGGAAATCTCTTTTTTTTTAAAAAAGCCTCATCTGAGGATATTTTTTTCCATTGCTTTTCAGAGACAGTGGAAGAGAGAGAGAGAAACATCGATGTCAGAGAGACACATCCATTGGTTGCCTCCTGCACATGCCTTCACCGGGTCCAGGGATCGAGCCTGCAACCAAGGTACATGCCCTTGGCCGGAATCGAACCTGGGACCCTTCAGTCCGAGTGCCGACGCTCTAACCACTGAGCAAAACTGGTTAAGGCTCATTTCAGATTTCTAACCTCTGGAACAGTCAGAGGATAAATGTGTGTTGTATTAAGTCACTAAGTTTGTAGAAACATATTACAGCAACAGTAGGAAATGAATACATTCTAATTTTCTATCTTCACAGTGTTTTGGGTTAGATTTTCAGCTTCTTATAGGAACACATTTTGTATTTCTTCTTGTGCCTCTCTTTCTGCTGTAGATGTATTTACAGCCTTCAAACTGCCAATGTTGGCACACCTGTTTTACTCACAAATATTATTGCCAAGCACACAACACATTACTGCGCATAATTGGTACACACACACACACAAAAGTGAAATGATTAAGTAAAAGAATCATCTGCAGCTTTTTTTCTCCAAGTGTTATCCTATTACGCTTGGCATCAGAATCACCTGGGATAATTGTGTAAAATTCAGATTCCTGGGCCTTCACACCCCAGAAATTCTGAATCATCTCCTTCAGGTGGTGCCCTAAAATCTTCATTTCAACAAACTTACCAGTCGAATCATATAGACACTAAAGTTGAAAAACTATTTGCCTGAAGTCAACTGAAGGGTGTTTTGTTCATTCAGTCCCACAGTAAGCAAACCTCAAGTCTAGAAAGAAATATTTAGCAATAGCTTAACACATAGGAAAACATATATCCTCACTCCTTAAACCTCTTTCAACACCAGAGTCTTCAATGAAGATACATTCAACAGGGCCGTTATTATTTTTAACTCTAACAACTAATCTTTCTTTCCCCTGCACGATGAACAATAAACAACAGATGAGTCAGATCCAATGTCTGGAAATCAGTAAAAGTTGTTTAATACTGTCACAGCCCATAGATAAAACAGCACCATTTACTCTCTCTCCGACATAGAGTACCTTTTTTTTTTTTTTGGAGTAAACTGCAGTTTTGTGGGTTGTTTTTTTTTTAAGCAAGATAGAATAAATTTAGAGAATTTCGTTATTGAGCTATCTGTTCTATGCCTGGTCAAATACCTTCAGCAAGAACTGACAGCCAAGTCCATCTATTTGTAAATACAGGAGCTCAGTGCTCAGTTGGATTCAGCTTCAATTTAGTTTGGCCCATCTGTCCTTTTATTCCCTGATTCCCAACTACCTGCTGACCTCACTTCTACGTATGTCATCTTCCCCTCCAAATCAAACACAGCATCCTGCCTGCATCGCTCCTCTCTCCTGTGTCTCTCAATAATGCAGACAGCTTTCCACCACCCAAGGTCAGAAGTCAGAATTCATTTGTTCATTCACTCACTGGACACATAATTACTGAGAATCTACTCTGTGCCAGGCCCTCTGCTAGGTGCTGGAAATATAGAAGTGAACCAGACAGACAGAAATCCCTATCATGGAAAGCTTGTAGGAAAGACAGATAAACACAAACAATACAAATAAATAATACAACACAAATAAATAAATATGAACAATATAGAGTATGATAAATAACAATAAGTATTCAACTTAAAAATACATCCAAGGGAATTAGAAAGTGTGAAAGGCCAGGGAAAGCCTCACTGAGAAAAAAGGTGATACTTGGATAGAAGTGTAACATAAGTAAGGATGTGAGAAATGGGGAAATAGGTTTCTGGGGAGAATGCATTCCAGAAAGAGCTACTTATAAATGTCCTGAAAACCATCGTTACAGTCCTCAAGCTTCTCCATTCAACTCTTTCGTTAAAGAAATTACCAAATATTTCAATGATATAGAAATTCTATAGAAAAGTCTAGTACAAAAGTACATTATCCCTATACCCCCAAGAGACTTTAATGTTGACAGTTTTTCCACATTTGCTTCAGATGTTTTTAACTATGTAAAACATTACAATTCCCTTGGGGTAATTCACCCCCTCCTCCCCCCCTCCCCTGCCTACACAGAATTAACCAGGGCCATGAAGATCTGGTTTGAGTGTATTTCCAGTTCATGTTATATTCATCCTTCAGTTTTACTGGGTGTTAGCTTCTCGTCACAGGAATCGTACCAATTTAGATCCCACCAGCAATGTATGGCCATCCTGTTTCTCCCAACCTCACAAATTCTGTATTCTGAAATGTTTGTCAATCGATGGATATGGAATGGTGTCTCACTGTTAACTGTAATTTGAACCTCTAATGGTTCATGTCTATGGCTTATATTTTCCTCTTCTGCAAACTGCCCTGTTCCTTTGTCTATTCTTCCATTGGTGTATTTATATTTTTCATCATGATGTGCAGCAGTCCTTTGTATATTCTGGACAGTAATCATTTGCTAGTGTATAATTTGAAAAAATCTCCTCCCATTCTGTGCTAGCCTTGTACATTATGTCCCTGATCAAATAGAATTTTTTTAACTTAGAATGTAATCAAATATCAAATGTTCCCTTTAGAGGTTGTGCTTTGTGGGTCTCTTTAAAGAAATCTTTCACTGCCCTCAAGGTCCAAATATATTTTTCCTATATTTTCTTCTACAATTTTTAAGCTTTTGCTGTTCAAAGTCAGGGCTTTAACCCCTGTGGAATGTATTTGTGTGAAGTCGTCAAATAGCAATCGCATTTTATTTTTTTCTTTGTGTATAATCATTTGTCTCAGTAATACTTGTTGAATAGTCTTGCCTTTACCACCAGTTTATCATTTCCCCCTCCTGTACAGTCCTAAGTTCTCATATATACTTGGCTCTCCGTGGTTTTCTATGGGTCAGCACGCGGTCCTGCCAGTATCACGTCATCACTCAAACTGAATTTAAAAATGTGAAGTCTAATAATACCAGTACTTTTCCTTATTTTTTCCCCCAGAACTTCATAATTATTCTGTATAAATTTCAGGATCATTGTTCACATTTATGTACAAAATCCTGTTGGAGGTTTTCCATGTTATTTTGACATCTTCAAACATTATATATCAACATCCATGTCCATGGAATATCTAATTATTTTGGTTTTTACCTCACTTTTAAGTTTTACTCTTTCCTTCACATAAGTTATATATCTTCTATTAGATTTACTCCTAGATACCTTATGTTTTGTTTTTACTGTGAATGGGATTTGAAAAATCATATTTCTAATCTATTATTTCTGATATTAACCATTTATTGATTTTTGCAAAGTGACTTTGAAACAAGCCAACTTTCTGAATTAATTCTAATAGCATTTCTGTGTGTTTTTCTGTTGGCTTGTTTCAGTCAGGATTCCTAGAACAATAACTAGGAGCAGTGAAAGACGACGTCCTTATCTTATTTTTTACTTTATTTGGAACGCTTCTGTTTCACTACAAACTATAATTCTTGCTGCAAGATAAGGAAGTTCCCTTCTATTCATCGTTTGCCAAGAATTGTATCATGAATAGTGTCGGATTTTTCTAATGCTTTCATCATATCTATTCAGATGATACATTTCTTCTTCCCTGTGTTCTGTTAAGGTAGTGAATTATAGAAATAAATTTTCAAGTGTTAAATTGTTTGCTTTCCTCTGGGGTTGTGGGTGGGGGAAGACCACCTATTCACATGTTGTAAGCTTTTCTCTTTTGTTTAAGATAAGATTTAACTACAAAAAGTCTCGTAAACATCTGTCACCACACAAAGTTATTACGATAATATTGACTATTTTCCCTATGCTATACATATCCTGATGACATTTCTTTAAATTTATCTTTATTGTTGACAGTATTAGAGATGTCCTCTTTTTTTACCCTGTTGACCCCTTTCACCCCTACCCACCCTCTCCCCGTCCCAGGCCTTCTCCATACTATTCTCTGTGTCCATGGGTTACGCATATATGCATATGAGTTCTTTGGTTAATCTCTCCCCACCCACCCACTCACCCCCGCCTTCCCTCTGAGATCCCTCCGTCTGTTCCATGCTTCTGTGTCTTTGGGTCTATTTTGTTCATCAGTTTATTTTGTTCATTAGATTCCACATATGAATGAGACCATCTGATACTTGTCTTTCTGTGACTGGCTTATTTTGCTTAGCGTAGTACTCTCCAGGTCCATCCATACTGTCTCAAAGGGTAAGATAAAAAGACCGTTCTTTTTCACAGCTGCATAGTATTCCATGGTGTAAATGTACCACTGCTTTTTCATCCACCCTTCTACTGCCCCATAACAATTTTTTTTATAACAAAGGTTTGTCCTTCTGGTTCCTCTTCATCTTTTTCACCTATCTCTCCACCCGCCCCCCAAATGCATTCACCCCATCAGTTTGTTCTCTGTATCTATGAGTCTGTTCCTGTTTTGTTTTATTTGCTCTAGGTTAAATTTTCTTCCTCCTGGGGTCTATCCAGTACTCATTCCTTTCACAATGGTCTGTAAACAGAAAACTCTCCTAGTCCTTCTTTATCTGAAAATATCTAGTCTTTGCCTTCACTCATAATCAATAATTTAATGAGAATTTGCAAGCCTAGGTAAGCCATGACATTAATTTTTCTCTCAACATTTTGAAAGTATGTATTATACTATCTAGGAGACTCTGTTTTTACTAATGAAAGGTCTACTTGTCTTTTTTTTCGTAATAGATTATCTTTTTTTCCCTCTTCTGTTGCTTTTTAAAAACATGAATAATTTTAAATTTTCAGAAAGCAGATATAACAGTATAATGAATCCTGTATAACCATCTCCTAGATTTGACAATTATCAAATACTTGCTTCATCTATATCTTTCTCTTCCTTTGCTAAAGTTTTTTTTTAAGGAAATCACAGACATTACATTATTTCATCCATACTATATACATCTCCAAAGTTATGGTTCTTTTTATGTAACCACAGTGCCATTATTCATCTCACAAAATGACCTCTAGCTGTGCTTACGGTTTTTTCCTTTGAGTCTGGTGTTTCTTTGTTTTACCATGATACACCCTATGTGGCTTTGTTTCTACTTCTCCTTGGGTCATTTTTTATCTCCCCTCTACCTCACCATACTATCCAGTATCCAATCCATGACCAAGCCCTTTTTTTTTTTCTTTTTTTTTTAATTTTAAATATACCGTTATTGATTTCAGAGAGAGGAAGGAAGAGGGAGAGAGAGAGAGAAACATCAATGATGAGAGAGTCATTGATCGGCTGCAGCCCGCAACCTAGGCATGTGCCCTGACCGGGAATCGAACCCCGATCGCCTGGATCCTAGGTCGACGCTCAACCGCTGAGCCACGCCCAGCCGGGCACCAAGCCCTTTTAATTTTACCTCTTTAACAGATTTTTAATCCATCACTGCTCTCCATATCCACTGCCATCCAAGTCAAATGTTCCCATCTTTGTCGCCTGAACTACTCTAATAACTTCATAACTTCTCATCTGCATTCCTTCCCTCTACACGCAATCTTCACAACGTAGCCAGAAGGTTCTTTTTAGAATGCACATTTGATGATAAAGCCTCCATCTTAATACCTTCATTCTCTCGGGAGAGAAAAGTCCAGGAGGTTTGTGTGGTCAATCTCTAACCAGCTATGCATAAACTGCCCACTTCATCTTGACACCTCCCTCAACCTCTACTCACTACCACATCCTTGACCACTTCCTAATTTGCTTTCACTAATCCTTCAAATTTCCCATCCCTTCTTCAGGGAAACCCTCGTAGAATCCAAATCTAGATTAAGGTTTTGTTTCATTTTTTTTAAAATAAGTTCTCAGAGAGAACAGCTGGCACAACAGCAACTTTGCACCTTCCATTTGTTAGTGTGACTATTTGATTAAGATCAGTTTCCCCAGGAGTCACAGAATTCCATGAAAGCTCCAGACCTAAAAGAGAAGTGAGCACAAAGCAGGAACTCAAATTAATATTGGTGGAATGAATGAATGAATGAATGTCCAGGCATCCCTCCTCTGTGCTTTCATTCCAATCTGCAAATGTTTATCTTACAGCACTTGCACACTTGATATTTTCAATAGTTTTCCATTCAATCTCTGCAAATAGATTATAAGCCCCTAGGGACAGAAAAGGTGTTGAATTCACTTTTGCATCTCCAACAACTGCTCTAGTGCCTATATGTACTATGTTTTTAATTACAAAATAAGAAATTGGGAGAGGGACCCTAGTTTTGATTGGCTCCCAGGTACATGAAACCAAGTTGATCATTCTTAATTTATACATTCATTCTTCATTCCCATTTCACTTATCGGAGCACCTGCTATGCCCCAGGCACTAATTTAGGCACTAGGGATAGAGCAATAAACGAAACAGACCAAATGTTGGCCCATATTGAGCTTATGTCATGTCATGCTTTCATCAGTGATGTATGAAAGTTTCCTCTTCTATTTTATAGTTGGTTTTTATTATTGCTTTCCCCTTCATTCCCTATTCCCAAAACCATTCCTCTTTCCTTGGTAACTACTCCTGCGCACTTTCTATCCCCCCACCACACCAGTTTTTACATGTAAGCGTATCCAGGAAAACATACTGCATTATATGTGTGTGTTTAATTTTTTTAAATAATATTAAGTTACAATCTCATTCTCTGTTTTACTTTTACTGTTTGTTCATTCAATTAATTCAGAGGTCTATTCATGTTTCTAAATATAAAAAGTAGTTAAATGCTTCTAAGCATTCCATAGAGTACCATCTTACAAACATACCACAGTGTCCATGTCCTTAGAAAAGAACTCCTATGGTACTTTCAACTTTCCACATAGCCAAATTCAATGAAATAAGCATCCTACTGCATATCTCCATGTGCATTAACTTGACAGCTTCTCTCTGGCATATGCCCAAGAGCTGCCAGACACCAGGATTAGCAAACCCAATTTCCCTTAGAGCCGCAAGCTGTTCCCTGAAATGGACACAGGAGTTTACGCTCCAGCCAGCAGTGGCGAGGGTTCCCTCATCTTCCCATCCTCACCAGCACTTTTATATTCTCTCAATTCACATATTTGAAAATCTGATAGCTGTAAGGTATTATTACATTAATACATATTTCTCTGATAACGAAAGAGAACTGAGTCTTTACCACTAGACCACAGTCTCCATGTACATATGAGAGATCTGAAGCCAGATTTCCACTTAGTATCCAAGTACATTATTCTGTGGCTCAGTTGCTTCCTTTGTAAAATAAAGATGAAATCATATTTCTACTAATGAGAATTTAAGTGGTTAAAAATTAAGCACCAAGGAAAAAATCTAGTACAAAAAAAGTGCTAAGTGTTTGCTATTATCATTTATTATATTATTTACAATTATTTTCATTCAATATCCTCTTTTGTAAATTGCCCATTTATATCCTTTGACAATTTTTCTTCAATATTTCCTGCATAGTCCTTTCTGGCTTACATGAGCTTCTTGTATATTCTGAATATCAATCCCCTGCATATGTTTTTAAATGAATAAGTGAGTGAGCGATCACAGATTAAACATGACAGTTTTCTCTTGCAGAACTCCAACTATTTGCTCTTTCTGCTCACTGCCTTGCTGGGTCATTTTTTGTGAACAAAATGTTGAATCTCATGTATTTTTTATCTGGTCAATAAATTTTAAATAAAATTTAATTTATATTCCATTTTTCTAAGTCAACAACACACAAATCCACAATTGCAGGGAGAAAAAAAAAATCCTTGCTCCAAAGTGGAAAAAATTAAACAAATCTATTTGTGGTTTTTATTGGACATTTTTTACAAAAGTATAAAGTACGAAGAGCTGGGGCTTCTGTTAAATCTTTTCAAAGACTTTGTCTCCATTTCAAACTCAGATTTCGACTAGAATAATCCCTGAAATGGGCTGCCAAAACTGTAATTTTCCACAAGATTCCCAAGGAACTGTTTATCACTGTTAAAGGTCTACTTTTAATAAAATCCTTAGTAATAATTTATAAAAACACATAGAAAATCTTAGAAAACTTCAAAATAGAGCACCAAGAAAGTTTTGGTGAGAACCAGTGTTTAAAGGAAACCTCTGTGGAAAATCCCAAGTTTGTAAGCATTTTCCTTGCAACTAAAAACACACAAATTGATAACAAACTTCTCAGCTCAGAGCTACACAAGAAGTCTGTCATTTCTATATCATATTTTTAAGCAGCGATTCAAAAGTATCAGGAAAGAGAAACATTTGTCCATCTTCAAAGAGCATAATTTATATAAAAATGGGGACAGGAATTACAGCTGAAAAGGAAATGGAAATAATGACCAGTTGCCATGCCTTTCACTGCCTCCTGGATAGCTTTCTGATACCAGATGCTGTCACAGGATTTTTATTTTTAACAGTAAGGTTAATTGGTATAAATAAGAATTCACGTGTTGACAGAGAAGTCATCCTGGTGAAAATAACTGGTCTCCATACTCATCAGTAATGTTCTAAGGAGGTAAAACAAACACAATTAAGAAAATGTTTGGCCAAATCTCTCTTTTTTCTACCTAATTCCAACTTGATACTCAGATTCATTCGGTTTATGTTTAATGCACATCTTTTGGATTCCAGAGTTAAAATTATGAGTAAAAACTCACAACACCCCTGTTTAAGATTCAGCAGGGAAGACAATGTTAATTTTAAAATTACACGAAGTGAAATTATTCCAAAGGACAAGATCATGGTGAATGTTACTATGAGAGTCTGAAAGATCAGAGAAAGCTTCCCTGAGCCAACATCTCTCAAGGAGAGAAAGAGTTAAGCTGGTGAAGGGAACAGCAGCAAGTTCAAACCTCTATGGTCGAGAAGAATGGAGGAAACCCACAACGAAGGCTGGGACAGGGGACAGAAAGGAGATGCAAGATAAAGCTGGGAGAAAAGAGGGGTGTCCGCAATATACCTGGCAATTTGGCTATCCTAAGGGTTTATTCTTTAAGTAAAATGGAAAGCTATTGATGGGCTTTAAGAAAGGAGGCTCCAATGTAGAGAATGAATTGGGAGAACAGTAAGAATGGAAACCAATTATAAAAATGTTTCCATAGTCCAAGTGAAAGATACTAGTAACTTGAACTGAAGGGGGTATTGATGGAGATGAAAAGAGGTGCAGGGACTACTCTAGAGATATTGGAGAGGCCAAATCAATAGGCTGAGATAGGAAAGAATATATGCAACAAAGCCTCTTTCATAATTTCTGCAAGAATCTTTCTAGGCATTGTCCTGCTTTCTCTGTTATGGCTGCCAGTCAGTCACATCTGTGCAGGTTAAAAACCAAGTACACTCTTGCAACTGTTTGGACACCCAGGCAGCATTTTTCATGAGTCCCTTAAAGAAACAGTTTCAGAGCCATTTACAATAAAAAACAGTTTTAGCCCGGCCGGGCGTGGCTCAGTGGTTAAGCGTCGACCTAGGATCCAGGCGATCGGGGTTCGATTCCCGGTCAGGGCACATGCCCGGGTTGCGGGCTGCAGCCGATCAATGACTCTCTCATCATTGGTGTTTCTATCTCTCTCCCTCTCCTTTCCTCTCTCTGAAATCAATAAAGATATATTTAAAAAAAAAACAAAAAACAGTTTTAGTTGTAGATATTATGTAATCCACACTTCTGTAACATGGCAGAACTAGTTTCCCAGGCCAGCGTATGATCCTATGTAACCCTGTGGGACATAACTTACTTTCACTGCTGTTAACCTAGCTTGCTTCCTCAGCACGTCTGACTATCACACAAGCTTCGTTCTTTCCTAAAGATTTCAGTTTATAAAGTACTTTATCTGCAAAACCTGTAGAAATTTAGAAAAATGTGTAACCTCTTCCTGTGGATCTTCTGGGAGTTGAATAAGATGTGTATGACAGAAATACAAACATGTTCAAAGGTTTTGCTACATTTTTCCTTTATGTTCATAGTTAATTGTATGTAAACGGCTAGTTCTACTTGGCTAGGTTTGGATGCTTTCATTAGACTCTCATAGTAACACAGACCATGATCCTGCCCTTCAGGGTACTTTCACTTTTGTGTGTTTTTAAAATAAATTAATGTTTGTCTCCCTTGCTAAGATGTTGACCACTAAGGATGTTGTGAGTTTTCGTCATGTTCCCTCCTAATTGTATTATCAGATTTATTTGTTAATATCACCTCATATGTTCTGAAAGTGCACCCAGTTTTAATTTTTAGAATATATCTATACTCCCCTTTATCTATCAAACCTCATCTCTCATGATCAATTTCAATAAGGGTCTTTGGCACCTGTTAAGATTCAAACTTAGCCAAACAGAACTTAGCCAAATATCAACCATCTGCTGATTCCTGGACCCGCACATCCGCTCAAGCAGCACCGGTGAGAAACACGGACTCGTATCAATCGGAGACTCTACCGCCTACCAGCTGTACGACCTTGGGCAAGTTATTTAACCCTCATAAGCCTCAGTTCCCTATTAAAAGATTACAATGAAATATATTATGCTCTATACTATATTTTGTAGCATAAAATAGGTTGGGATATAAAGTGTGCGGCACACAGGGATGCGTGGGAGCCATCATCACCACGACTGCTGTCACCGTCATGGTTTCCTGCTTTCCTCCGGCCGTGTTTAAGAGGGAAAGGTGGTGCCACTGATCTTTTGTCTCCTGGCGTATCGAAAGATGCAAAATCGAGTAAGCCATATAGCAATGAACAAATTTAAAGCATTGGGCAAGTTCAGCAAGGATATATGGAGAGGGAACAAGGCACGAAGTGATGTTTGCATGTCTGTTGAGTAGATTAAGCGGAATAAGGTGTAGCCCCACAGAAAAAAGTACTCGGGGTATGAAAAACGGTATGTACTACAAAATGAAGAAATAGGATGACAGTGCAGACTTGAGCCTAATACCTCTGGTTTTTTATTACCTTTCATATTTGTGTAAAAACAGCACATTCTAGTTTATAACTAACAACCATGAAAGGAAATGCATGACAGCTACAGCCATTTTACAGACGAGGCAAGCAAGCCTCAAAGAAGTGCCTCACTCACAGTCATTCACCTAGGAGATAACAGACCAAGACCTAAAGCAGGCTTTCTCACTTTTTTTTACACCAAAGTTGATCACAGGGCCATGCACTTCGGTTTTCTTTTACAAGAGCTACACATTTAATTAGTTACCGTCACAAATAACCATTCTCATAAACAGATATTGTCGGGTCTCAGTGGAAAGTAAGCAGGGTCTGCTGCCCAGGACACTGTAAGGGTATGTATTTGTCCGCAAGCCAAAGCATGCCAATTACCTTTTAAGGAAATTCTCTTACTAAAAGTAAAACAGAAGAAGAGAAAATGAACCATGGTCACATTCACTGTTCCCAGGCATCAAATAAAGTCCCTCTAATAACAGCATTACTGTCGATAGTCCTTTCGAGATTGCCATATAATGCTCAGAAATTTCAGAAACATAAAGAGCACTTATTTGTCTAATAAAAGCAATAAAATAAATAAAGTCAGGCAGATTAGACATAAAACTATGTATTTTCATGACGATTGCAGAATATTTGTATAAGCACATAAATTTTATATATATATGGTTAGCATTTTGAGGAATGCAAAGATATTCATAGGAAAAATGATACAAGTGCCTGCTAAACTCAAATTTATGTATGAGGAGTCATCACTACGGTATAAAATCCATAGCAGAAATGAAACAGGATTACATCACTGACGACTGCTAATATTAATGGACCGAGGGGACTGCGTTCCCTGGAGCTAGAAACATGTCAGAGGGGAAAGACATACAATTCAGTTTGAAAAAGCAAAATCCATTAACCATGAAATAGGGAAACAAAAAAAATCAAACTTTCCATATACCATATCTTACTGGAAAAAATTTATTAACGAAAAAGAGCTCTGCCAAACAAAAGGTTTTCAACTCAAAACAAATATAAAAATAAATTACTTAAAGTCAAGAAAAATTCCAGAAAATTTATACAGTTGATATTATTTTGGCCACATAGATCCATAAAAGTACCAACATATCCCTCTGAGTATAGAGATCCCAACAGAATGCATGTTGATGGGAGTGCACTTAAATGTTCTGTGTTTTTTTAGTTCAAGAAAGGATCATACTAGCTACACAAATTGCTGTGAAGTGTTTCAAGTTTTTGTTTCCATTGTTAAATCACTCCAAACATCTAATCTGGAAAAGATGTCCTAGCCTCAAAAAAGAATAGGACAAATAAAAGATCTGACCCTTTCAGTACACTTAAATTTGTTTATACTTATAACGGCCCTTGAATAATCTTTTGAAAATAGCACACATCAAAAAAAAAAAGAGAAAGATGACCTGAACTAGAGAGTTGTCCACGTAGCAGGATTCCTAAATGGAAAAGATCAAGGCCACTGTGGGAGATCAAAGTGATGAATTGCTTTACCAGTTGTCCACAGTGATACAACAGAAAGGCGGCCTGGCATACTCACACAGAGAATTAATCTGACAAAAAGAAGCTTTCTACTACTTTAATGAGATTAAAGAAATACATTCCAAGATGATTGGTACAGATGAACTTTCAAAAAGTTGAGCAACTACTGAAAGTGCAGATCTTTCCTCACACAAACAGTAAAGCATATAGGTAGGCAGCCTCCCCAGGATGGTCCCCAGTGACCCCACCTGCTGGCATTCATGCCCCTGTACCTTGCTTCTCTAGCTTGCTCACACTCAAACAGCCAGCTTTCATGCTGAGTTGCCCTATGGAGAGGCCCAGATGACAAAGAACTGAGGGCAGCCTCTTGCTAATGTCAGCAAGGAACTGAAGCCCTCAGTCCGACAATCCATGAAGAACTGAACCCTGCCGACATCCACTGCGTAACGGAGAAGAGGGTCCTCCCCCAACAGAGCCTTGAGTGGCTGCGGCTCCTGCCAACACCTTGATGGTAGCCTCGTGAGAAACCCTGAGCCAGGGCGCCCAGCTAAACTGTTGACCCACGGAAACTGTGTGATATTAAATGTTGTTGTTTTAAGCCACTAAATTTTTTGAAAGAATTTGTTACACAGTAAAAAAAATAACAGAATATTCAACAAAAATAACACCTTAATGAATGGTCTCATCTTTGAATATATACATTACTGATTTTAGAATAGAGAAGTCCTTGTCTCCACTGCAACCCTTACTACTTAATTCCAAGACAATCTGTTATGGGTTTATGTCCTTTAAAAATTCATATGTTGAAGTCTTAACCTCAAATTGGGACCTTATTTGGAAATAAGGTTGTTGCTGATGTAATTAATTAAGATGAAGTCATGTTGGAATAAGCAGGCCCCTAATCCAATTTGACTGGTGTCCTTATAAAAAGGGGACATTTGGACAGAGACATGAACAGGGAGAATGCTAAGTGACACCGGAGTCATGTTGCCACAAGCCAAGGAACTACAGAAGCTAAGAGAGAGGCTTGAAACAGATCCTTCCCTAGAACCTTCAGAAGTTGCATTGCCCTACCAACAGCTTGACCTCAGACTTCTAGTCTCCAGAACTGTGAAACAATAAATTTCTGTTGTTTAAGAACTCAGTTTCTACTATTTTGTTAAAGCAGCCCTAGCAAACTAATATATCATCTTCTACAGGGCTTGCCAGGAGAGATCTATTTGAAATATGAATCTCACCATGTCACTGCACTTATCACTCATTTATTCAACAAATATTTCCTCAGTGCCTCCTATATGCCAGGCTTTAAGTGAGGTGCTGGACATTACGCAGTAAACAGGAAATACAGCTGCAACACACACTAACACAATAGCACATGGGGTGTTTTTGTGCTTGAGAAAAGAGGAGCCGTCTCCAAGCAGGCAAACTGCAAAACGGTGCTCCCTTGTAAAGGATAAATTAACATCAAGATGCTCTTCTGAGAAGAAACTAATATTAGACAGAAATAGGGTGCATGGGCAGACAAATCCATTGTTTCTATCTGGGCAGAGGCATTACACTTGGTAGAGGGGTGCTGGCTGAATTTCCACCCTCTTGGCTAGATACTTTTCTAAGGAGACAATTTGCACAATCATTAGTGGCAGACCTCAGTAAACGTCTCTACCTCTCTAACCTTACAGATCTTTGAAACTTAAGATTCCTTCAAAGCTACCCATCAAATGGTTGTTGAGGATACCCAAGAACCCAAAATCCCATGTTCAAACAGCCCAGACAGTGGCTTCCTGGAGCTGGCTCCTACAGCAGGTCTCAGTGTCCTTTGAATGGCCCATAAAACTGAGGAGAATTATAGAATCTTCTAGAGGTATCCAGAGACAGACCATCTCAAACATGAAATTTCTGTTCTGTATGGCATTTTCTTTGGAAAATAAATGCAAATTTTATATACTACTCCATGACATATTCATTCTCATTTTAATAGAAAAATAATGGATTTTCCTCTCAAACACCTCAGTTGATGTTGTATCAAGATGTGTTATGCTTACTCTACAGCTTCACTCAACTAAAAAACATGTGTCACTATTCAAAAAGTACCAAAGGCAGACTAGAAGGCACTCTGTGATCTGGCCTCAGAACTGTCTTTTGATGTGAGAGACCAGGGCCCCAACACTGGCCCCATGCTTTGAAGGACCTCTGTCTTCCTCTTTCCACCTGCACCTCTCCCCAGGGGGTGAGGAATCCTTGGAGCACCCCAGTAGACAATGCTCTGGATACCCAAGAATCCCAAATTCCATGCCCAAATACCCCAGACAGTGATGTTATGGAACAGGCTCTGACTAGTTCACAAAAGTTCACTGTTAAATTTTCAGAAATTTTGCAAGCCAAATGTGAAACATGGCCATTATTAAAAATAAATTAGATAAACTCAAATGAAATAAGTGATATTGAAAACAAAGGTAATAAACATTAAAAACTCATCACTTCCTAATTATTTTGCTATTATATGAACTTGAATGCTATTTATATCTATTTTATCTGTATGGTAGAAATACTACAACGGTGTGTGACTATGCATCTCTCCCCAAATGTGCATTCAATTACATCAGGTTAGTAGCTTGAAATTGGTCATAGTGAGAGAATTTACACCACAGAAATCAGCAAACGCTCTAAGTCAGGACTAGATTTATTGTTCTATTGATTTTTTTTAAGCATAATAAAGTGTTGAAGAAAATATTAATGCATATTAATCTTTAAAAGGTGGCGTATCTCCAGCCATCACACATAGGCACAAAAAACTGTGGAAATATCTGCCTGGTCTTCAAAAACTATTTTGTAATTTAACAAAGAAGTCACCATGTCACTGAGGAGCAAGTGAAGTTACAATTCATTGTTTCACTGTTATCTTACTCATCAACATAAATAAAAATGTCAACCACCATGTTCGTAGAAACTGTACTCAGAAAGCTAGCTGTTAAACGTTTGCACACCATGAGGCCCAGAGTTCATTTACAGGACCAGCACTGGTTCCTTCCAAGAGTGAACGATGCTACCAGGGGTGTTCACCCCGAGCAACCTGTCCCTCCTGATGCTTGACCAGGCCAGGAGAGGGAAGACAAAGGGGCTGTAACTAGTCGGAGCTCAGGGGTAGGAGCTTGGGTGTGACTTCCACTTGTACTCTGACCCGGTTCTGCAGTACTAGGGACAGTCCAGACCCCATACCAACTCTCTAACTGTCTTGCCTTTTGCACACTAACTGCACCAGACTGCTTGCAACTCCCCACACCTCCCCACACCATCTTGTTCCCACCAACGAAGCCTTGCTCATGTGCTCACTTGCATGGGATGCCCTTTTATTTCCATCATCCTTCCACCAGAACCCAACGCAGGGCCGGGCACAAAGCAGGACTCAAAAGTTGGATCTGAATGAAAAATAACTGAATTTTATGGGAACTGTGCTTGGTCCATTGCTTATAAGCTAGGTGACATCAGACGAGGCACTGAAGTTCCCCAGGCTTCAGTTTCCTCAGGAGTGAGGACAGATAAATTTCAGATGTTATAAAGATTAAGTAAGATACTGGATGAGATCATTATAGTAACAACATCTATAAAGTACTTGCTTGCTACGCACTGTGCTTAGTGCTTCCCACAGACAACCTCATTTTAACCCCCTCACACTGTAAGAGATAGGTACTATTATTATGACCATTTTAGAAAAGCAAAAACTACGCTTAAAAAGTTTATGCTCATATAATAAGATTCAAATAATAGTTCTATATAGGCTCCTACAAAAGCAATACTATTTTTGGGTCAATGTTTAACTTGCAATAAATTCCAATAAAATCATTATTGAAATATTAATAAAGAAGTATTTCACCTAATCTGGTCACGAGCAAATATTTGAGAATCCAATGTCAGCAAATTATAAGAATAGTAATCAATTTAGTCAAAAGAGAGAAAATATGATTCTATTGTAAAACTGGGTTAGACAGACAAGACTAACAATCGCGAGGTAAATTTCCAGTGCAACCAATACAATATCAATTATCTATTCCAAAATATAAACTAGTGAGCTTTCCTCCAGCCCTGAGAAGGGCTCTCTCTTTTTAGAATTGATGAGCTAAAAGATATTTTCAGAATTTTCACCCTTTCTTTAAATCCCTTAAGTCTCTCTATACTATATCTTTAGTCATACTACATTTTTTGCTTCAGGGAAAAAGGAAAAACCCCTACAAGAAGTATATCCATTGAAAAGAGTACCAATCATCCATTATGAGCTACTTTAAACAACTGACAATGACAATTCAAACTCTTGACACAACAAGCAGGAGGGTAAACTTAAATTTTTTAAATTAAATTTAATGTAACAGATAACAAGGTTGCCAATTAAATTTAAAGTAACAGAAAATAAGGTTGCCAATTACACCTGGCCCAAGACAAGAACACGTGGACTATTGTGAGCTGTAGTAAGAATAATGTAAATCCTTTTAGCAAAAGAAAATCAATTTAATATATACATTTTCATGGGAACCCAGCATACATGACTGAGTCAGAGGCCCCACAAGCAGGAGAGGATCCAGAATAATGTAAATCTCAACATTTAACTTTGCAAAACAATATTTATATGGAGAAATGACTTTCTCTGATTTCTTATTTGGGTTGCTCATATTGACATCCCCAATATATGTTATTTAAGTAGCATAGTGATCGAGAGCATAATCTGGATTAGAATCCTGATTCTGACAGTTATTAGCTATGTTATATAACCACTTTTTTCCTCAGTTTGCTCATCTACAAAATGGAGAGAGTAATAGGACCTATTTCATGGGATGTTAGTAGTATTGTGTGAAAAACACTTGGAATAGTGCCTCATACATAATAAATGCTATTATGTTAGCTGTGTTATTAGCATTTCCATTGAAATTAATATCTTTTTATTAACCTCATGCTTGTGTCCCCACCCCCCAAAAAAAATTTCATATGTTGAAATCCTAACCATCCCTTAGGTAAAAAATGTGAAGGGCCCGGCCGGGTGTGGCTCAGCGGTTGAGCATCAACCTAGGATCCAGGCGATCAGGGTTCGATTCCCGGTCAGGGCGCATGCCCGGGTTGCAGGCTCGGTCCCCAGTCGGGGGCGTGCGGGAGGCGGCCGATCAATGACTCTCTCATCATTGATGTTTCTATCTCTCTCTCTCCCTCTCTTTTTTTTTAAAGACATCTTTAAAAAAAAAAAAAAAGTAACAAAACCTTAAAAAAAAAAATTTAATTAATTAAAAAATTAAAAATAAATAAAAAATGTGAACGGATTAAGCAGTGCAAATCGGTTACTCCAGTATAGTCACGGGATGTAAAGCACAGCATAGGGAATATAGTCAATGACATCCTAATGACTATATATGGTGTCAGATGTGTGTGATATTTATTGGGATATCACTTAGTAAGTTATGCTATGTCTAATCACTGAGGTGTACACCTGAAACTAATATAATATTGTATGTCAACTGTAACTTAAAAATTAAAAATGATTTTTAAATGGCAGAGGGAAAAAGAAAGAAATCCTAACCCCCAGTATGATGATATTTGAAGGTGGGAACTTTGGGGACTAATTAGGTTTGGAAGAAGTCTTGAGGGTGGTGTCCTCATGATGGGTTTAATGCCCTCACAAAAGAGACTGGAGGGCTAACTCTTTCTCTCTCTCTACCATGTGAAGATGCCACAAGAAGGTTACCATCTGCAAACCAGGAAGAGGGTCTTCACCAGACACCAACTCTGTCAGTACCTTGATCTCTGACATGCTAGCCTCTAGAACGGTGAGAAATAAATGCTTGTTGTTGCTCAAGCCACCCAGTACATGGTATTGTGTTACAGCAGCCTGGACCGACTAAGACATATCTCAAACACTAGTTGCTACAATGGCTGAGTTCCAAAAAATTAAGAAAAAATCTTTTATCTGAGAATTTTGTCTATAGAAATGCATTGCATGTCATTACAAGAAAATCAAGTGTGCTCTAAATTCCTAAATGTCGAACTTCATCTTCCTCTAATGTTAACAAAGCTGATAGAACTAACTCTTTCTCAGAGGTGTTAGCTAAATCTACGTGTAAAATATATAAATTATGCCCCATCAGTGTTCTCTTTATTCATTAATTGCTTACTTTACTAGTTAATAAAAATAAAAATGCCTGATTCTTTCAATTCCACATCTCAATCATCTACACTATCCATAGTCTTGGTTTCCGTAGGAAATAGAGTATACTTAAATATGAGATATTATTTGGGGAGGAATACACCTTGATTTTTAATAAATACAGGAAACTTCTCTACTCTTGAAAACCTATTCTGTTCTCTGAGAGTTCAAAACACTGAAAATTAGTCTAAAGTACACATCTAAAATAAATGATTAGCTGAGAACTGAAACAAGTCTTTGGCTCTGTTAGGTTTAACTTGCTTTCACTTGGACCATACTTCTCAAGTATTTGCCAATCTAAGAAAAAGTTACATCCACAGCATTTTTAAAATTGGATTATTGTATAATGATGCAAGTAAGTAAATAGGATCAAAATATAACAATAAAACATACTAACAAGGAGGGCAAATACTAAATATTGGCAATTCTTTAAATGTGCTTCAATTTTATTTCAAATAACTTCACATTCACAGAAATTTGAGAGTTTTTAAGGCCTTTTCTTTCTACCCATATTTGTATTTTGAGCACTGATTTTAAACTGTAGGTGGTTTAATCCTTTCTACCATTTATCGATTTTTTGCTGTTTTGTAGCTCACTACTTCTGTAGGCTAGTTCTTCCAAAACCTTATTCAATTATTTTCTCCTTCTGAATATACACCAATAACTTACCATCCCAAGATTTTAAAGAACAATAGTATTTCATTTCTTTTTAGATTTTTTTAGAACTGTCTTTGTAAACATCAAATTCCTCTTTTATTAATAGATATTTTGTCCATAGATAGGCAGTTTTTAAATACTTTCCAAATATCTTTTTAATAATGCCCCTTGGCTCCATCTTTATTGGTATCTCTAAGCTCGGCCCCTCACCACTTCTCATCTAGATTAATGCATTAATTTTAGAACTTGCTTTGCTTCCAATCTTAACTTGTTCTAATTTTTCCAATTTTGAAGGTCATAAAAAACTTTTTTAAGACAAAAATCTGATGATAGCATCACTATTCTGCTTAAAACTCATCAATGCACTCTTTCATCCATACAATAATGTCTAGATCCTTTAATGTGGTTAATATGGTATACTAGTTAAAAAATTTTTGGAAGTAACAGAAACAACTTCAAAGTTAAGAAAAGACAAGAGTTGCTCACAAAATCAAAGGAAAGACTAATTAAACAGGCTTAGAAAAGAAGGTTCCAGGTTGCACAAACACATGGACAGGCACATGCACATAAACACATCAGAACACCATTTCAGTCTTTGGTTCACTCAACTCATATTCAAATACCATGGGCAGAGCACATGTTTAGCTGGGTTTAAGTCACCCGTCCACTCTTTGGTGTCTAACAGAACTGTACCCAATAGGAGGGGATAATTTCTACAGCAGAGACTGCTAATGATTCGCAATATTATATTTTTCATCATATTTAAACTTCATACATGATCTCATCATAAATACCACATTTTCACCCTCCCAAATATGGTGGGACCATATGACTAAGTTCTGGCCAAAGGAGCATAAGTGGAAGTCGTTAAATGCAACTTCTGGGAAGTATCCTTAAAGGTAGAAGACAGGCCTTTTTCTCTGCTTCCTCCTTCCTGCTGGCTGAAGTACAGCAGGGATAGATGGAAGCAGCCAATCCTGGAAATCAGTGGATCTGGAGAATGGAAATCATTTACGGTGGAAGGACAGCACAGAGCAAGCTGGGTTCCTGACACCACGAAGCGCCATAGCAGCACTGGGCCTCCGTACTCTTTTTATGTGAGAGAGGGAAACCGACATTTCCACTTTAAGCCACTATTACTTATGGGGTTCCCATTACTTGCAGCCATATCTATATATTCAAAATGTTAATACTAGAAGAAAGAATACTGGATCCTCAATGGGAATAAAATAATAGGTGTCCACTGCACACAGCCATTCATAACCCTCACCCCACTTACCTACTCCCTCATTCGGTGCAGAGTCCATTTCTATTTAGGGTTGCCCAAATATACCCAGCTCTCTTAGCAAAAGCATTAGGCTGCTTAGAGTACTTTTATCTCCTTCGCCTACACACACAAGTGCCAGGTCATCAGCCTGCGCTTCCTTCTTGTGTTCTGTGTTCCCGTATTCCTAGGTGAGTCTTTTACCCTTCCTACAGTTTCTTATCAGGCTCTGCAGTTTCACCATGGTGCTTACCACACTCACTTGTTTTTTAAAATTTTATTTTTGTTTAAAATATTACAGATGTCCCTTTTTCTCCCCAATGACCCATTCCACCCCACCCCATCCCCCCTCCCCAGTCCCTCTCCCCACCATTGTCCGTGTCCTTGGGTTGTGCACATATGCGTATAAATTCTTTGGTTACTCTCCCTCCCTGCACCCACCCGCCCTCCTCCATCCCTCTGACCTTAGTCAGTCTCATCTATGCTTCCATGTCATTGAATCTATTCTGTTCATCAGTTTATTAAGTTCTTTAGATACCACACTTACTTTTAATGACAGGTATTCTTGTCCATCTCTTACACTAACTAAAGAATGAGCTCCTGAAAGGCAGTGTCTTAGATTGGTGTCTCTGGAAACCAACTCTCAGAGGGAGAGTTGCAAACAGAAAGTATCTTGGGATGTGCTCTCAGAAGACATGTCTGTAAAGAAGCAGGGAAAGCAGGACTGAGCAGAGAGAGAGGGTGACCTGCAATGCACTTGCCCCTGAGGCCTCAGCCTATCCTATGGGAAGCCCCGGGTCTGAGGAGGCTCTCTTTAGAGGTGTCACAAATTGAGGCAAGGGGCAGGCCTTGCTACCTTCTTTACATGAGCCAGTTATTTATTTTGCCCCTACCCCTACACCAGCACCCCCTCAGCTCCCAGGAAGATAAACCTTCAGTGAGAAAGACACCTGTGACCAAGGGCCATTCCCAGTGGGAGACTCAACTACGATTCTTTAGCAGCAGGTATCCTCAGAACTGGGGGACGGGTGAGCACCAGTGTCCACTGTAGTCAGAGACTGTTTCTTATTCATTTGGAAATATGCAATGTCTAAAATAATGAAACTATTTAGTTTTGGATGGATGGATTTATGGACAATGAAACCAATGAATAATGATGTCTGTTTTCGGGGAAAGGAATAAACTTAATAAAGGAGAAATAGAAGATGCCCATGAAAATGATAGCTATGGAAATAAGGCTCTGCTAGGGAGAGAAGACAGAGTTGGATACCATTCCAGCTCCAGGACAGCCTTCCTTACAGATGAGGTAAATGAGATCCTAAGGAAGTTCAGTGGCCTGAACACAGGAGCACTCCCAGTATGAAATGACACACACAGCAGGAGTGAGAGTTTTGGCACATGTAAAGCAAGATAGTCTTGAAGATAAGGAATTATACTTTACTTCTTAAGATAACAATAAAAGAAGCCAGTATCGATGCAAGGAAGAAAAGTTAAGTAACATGGGAAGAAAGAGGGAATTTGAAGGTAAAAGTTTCAATATTTTCAGCAAAATAGGAGGTAAAAATAATTAGTGGCATTTGAATAAAAGTATGTAAGTGTTTCAGAAGGGTGAAAGTCAGTAAAAAAAATATTAGAAGGGCACCCCAAGAAATAGACATATGAAGAAAGTAAGCTTTTAGATATTCAGACATGCCAGAAGTTCAAATAAAATGAGATGACAATTTTTTGTCATACACCAGGTCACAATATTCAAAGTTTAAAAGAGAAAAGTTATTTCATAAACTTTCGTTTCAAATATATTCCACAGAAAACAGAGAGAGCTTGAATTTGTTTAATTTAATATGACCCTTTACACCAATGTAAGGCCAATTTCTTTTCACCCAATGCCATAGTTTACCTTAGGTTTCACTCCCGGTGTTTTACATTCTATAGATTTGGACAAATGTATAATGACACATATCCACCATTATAATGTCATATACAGTATTTTCACTGCCTAAAAATTCTCTGTGTCCCACCTATTCTCACTACTTTCCCACCCCAATCCCCAGCAACCACTGATCTTTTTACAGCCTCCATGGTTTTTCCCTTTCCAGAATGCCATACAATCGGAATCATACAATACGTGGCCCTTTCAGATTGCTTCTTTCACTTAGTAATATGCATTGAAGTTTCCTCCATGTCTTTTCATGGCTACATAGCTCATTTCTTTTTAGCACTGACCAATGTCCCATTGTCTGGAGGTTTTCTTTCCTCTTTAAAGAACTCAAACTATGTTAATTGTTAGAGCCTGGAATTTTGTAGAAAAGAATCACATATTAATGGTCTTCTGTTAGTATGTCTTTCTAAAGACATGCTGTAGGTTCACAAAACTTGTTTAGAATATGTCTTCCTCATGGGACATAAGTTATATTACAATAAGCAGCAGCAGCATCTTCATCATCTGCTATTTGGTATGTCCATGGCACATCATTGTTTGCCAAGGATTTTACATACATCAACCATTCAATCTTGCTTAAAGCCTTCTGAAGCAGAAGAAATTTAACCTCAGGATAAACAAGTGACTTGGACAAAGTCGTATAACTAGTATATTGCAGATCCAAAGCGAGAACCTGCACTCTCTAACGTGTCCTGACCCAGTACTACTCTCCTGTCACCTTCACACACTGATACTCAAAACGTTCTTTTCCCTGCTTTTGATAATTCCAAATTCCGAAGGTCAAGAGAGCTCTTAAACATCTATTTCTTCATTGTCCTTGAATTATTTAAAATTCAGCATGAAAGTACTACAAGTAGGAAATACCCAGTTGAAGAAATCAATTCTGTCTCTACAGTCCACAGTGATCTTTGGCACAACCGTCAAGCAGAAAATCAATCAGCACCACCATCCTTAGCTGGAAAACAACAGGATATTTGCTGGAGGTTGGGGTGGTAGAATAAAGCCCCAAACTGGCAATAAAAAAGCTTCAGAAAGCCCTGGCAGGTTTGGCTCAGTGGTAAGAGTGTCAGCCCTCAGACTGAAGGGTTGTGGGTTTGATTCCCAGTCAAAGGCACCTACCTCAGATGCAGGTTCAATCCCCAGCCCCAGTTGGGGCACATGCAGGAGGCAAACGATTGATATGTCTCTCTCACATCGATGTCTCTCCCTCTCTCTCCCTCTCTCTCTCTCTCTCTCTCCTCGCCCTTACACTCTCTCTAAAAATAAATGGAAAAAATATTCTAGAGTGAAGATTAAAAAAGAAAATTTTTTTTTAAAAAGCTTCAGAGAAAAAACTTGGCATCAATCTAATAAAGAAGTATAGCCAAGAAAAAGAAACACATTCCTTTCCAACACTCTGTGTGAAAACATAAGCAGGCACAGCGACACTCCTCAACAAGTCATCTGAAACATAGTTTTGAGTTCCAATTAGCAGAAAATCCTACAGATCATAAATTTCTACAAGTTCATTTTTTTTCTGGGTTCTGTCTGAAGATTGACTCGATTTTGTTGATACGTTTTCACAGATCTTCAGTTCTGACCTAAAAGAGTAGTTAGGATCATGCTTAGCCACAGCCAAGTGCATGCAGCATGGAAAGAGTATATTCATCCATCCTACTCCATTTAAATGTTTGTGCTGGACTGACAATTTAAAAAAAAAAGGAACAGCCCCAGTGCAACTCTCAACTATGCATATTAGGAACAGCATTTAAAACCAGGAAGGAAACAGTGAATCTACACCAGCCGAAGACCATAAGCAGGAACTCTTCCAACTCCAGCAGTTTAGGAATAATGTAGATAAATCACAGAACAAGCAAAGGGAAACAGAACGCACTTCAGGCTTGGCTCAGAGGAAAAGACATATGAGACACACTCTGGGAAACTAAATTTATACAGTCTAGAGAATGAGCCTCCAGGAGGGAACCTGATCATAATCTATAAATACCACTGAGGTAACACCATAAATAATTAAGGAGAACTATTCGTTGCCTCAGAAGGAGGTCTAAAAATGAAGTCTTAGATTTACTCTCCTTTCCTTTCTCCTTGGCATCAAAACATGCTTGTATTAAGAGTCATTTGCTCCTGCCTGGGATATATTGAGGCAGAGCACTAGACAGATAGGTGCCTGTAGCTAGTCTGCCTTACATGTGTAGCATGATTATTTCTTTCCCTCCAGCCATGCAGCTCAGACCTGCCTAAAAAGAGCCACTACAAGAGCAGAAGGAAAGGACCTCTCTCAGCTAACACTCCTGACACATACCTCTGCGCTCCAGGAAGCCAGAATATCCACACTCTCATAAAACCTCAGCAGGGAACTGGGCTACATGCATTATAAAAATCGTTTATTGTTGCATTTCTTTGTTCAAATGAATGCTTACCATGTGCTGGAACAATGCTTCTCAGCCAGAGTGCATACAAATTACCTGGGGATTTCCTTAAAAGTCACAGATTTAGTAGGTCTCCATGAAACCTGAGCTTCTGCATTTCTAACATGTTTCCAGACAATGCTGAAACTGCTGGTCCATGGACCAGTCTTTGAGTAGAAAGGGTCCAGGAGATCAGAACTCCTTGGTGTAGACAGGCACAGAAAGAGAGAAGTAAAATGCAATGTAATAACACACCCTGGGCACCTGAGCCGGCCTGAGAGGAGCAGGGAAAGCAAGCCTCCTGGGGAGGGCAATCCTTGAGCTGAGTCTGAAAAGCTATTAGTGCAATTAAGTATCAGGAAAGACCACCCAAGAAATCCCCAAGATATTTTCATTCATAGATAATTAATATGGATAATTTGAGGATTAGGAGTGATTGGTTCTATTTGCTGCTGATTTTCTTGGGTTGGTCTATGAGGTTTTATGCCATTTTAACAGAAGATAGTGTAGAGTAGAAACAGCCCCAGCTTTGGAGTCAAGCAGCCTCTCTGAGCTTCAGGTTCCCAGTAGTAAACCAGGTATAATAAAACCTGCCTCCAGGGTTTTAGAAGAGATAACAAATATAAGTTCTTAACAAACATTAAAGCTCTTTTCCATTTTTACTGGCACCTAAAATAAACTGCATCTCCAGCCTGACCATAAACGTTTTTCACCCATCCCACACAACTGCTTCCACTAAATGTGCCTCTGTCTAGGGAAAATCACATTGAATTTACAAATTTTGCATCTTCTTTTATAACATGTTAAGTGTATTATCTCACTTTCTCACTAAGCATTTTAAAAAATAATCACTCATGAACATATTCTTTAACAGAAGTATAGATATGGCAGTGATACACCCTGGGTTTTTCAAGGCAGCTCTGATTTCAAATGTTCTGCCCACTCATCCAACAATTGTATTCAATTTTTGACTTAAAAATATGGTCACCAGAGATATAAAACAGAATATTCTGGGTTGCTGCCACAGGTTGGGGGAAATGTTTCACTAAATGTTTTATTCAATAAATTCGGTTTGATAGATGTTTATTTTTAAAGTCCTACACGAGAGAGTCTATGGAGCACTCCTACCTGATTAGGGTACTGTCCCTGCCCTCTAGTTGCTCATCCTCTGTGATGGGTGGTTGTGTGTGTGCAGGGAAGAGCCTGGCAGAGGTGGAAGAAGGTCTACATGATATAAGCACACCCAAGTGTAGTCTGGTGTTCGTGCCAAGTCACTCGTTTTCACTCTTGTCTTCTTTATCTCACTGGCCCATGAAAGATGACACTGAAATAAAAGATGCCTAAATGTCAAAGTAACTTCTAATATCTCATATGTGTGTGCTCACTGGTTCATTTGAACTTAACGTCTGTGATTCCAAGAATGAATCTTCCCAAAATAGATGCAAAATGTCATTTAAGTAGTAGTAATAGGGTCTAATCCCTGAAATCTCTTGACAGAATATGGAATTCAACCCCAAGAGAACATAAAAAAAGGGTTCCATGATCGGCAAGCTCCAAAGGAATGTGTAATCACAATAAACTAGAATTTGAGTGTGAGTGGACTTGGAAAATACACTGTTCTTGTCCCTGTTCTATCATGAAGAATAGGATTGAACCCTATAGTTACTCTTTAAATCATTTTTACTGAAGGAAATATCTGGCAAGAAAGGAAAAATCTACAAATGAGCCAAGTGTCAACTATGGCAATTATGATGATAAATGATTTGCTGAACAGTATATTACACGAAGATTTCGCTCTCTGTGAGCACTGTGATATTATTTTACACCATGTCCCTTGAAATACAATTCTAGCAGTTCTAGAAGCTATTGCTGCTCTTCTCTTTCCACTTTAAAAAGAATTAAAAGATGAGAGAGTAATTAGGAAAGTTATCCAGAGGGCTCTCAATAAACCTAAAATTATACCCATTCCACTGGCTATTAGAAAATCAAAGGTTGACTTTTATTTTTAATACGATTTTATTGATTACAGAGAGAGGAAGGGAGAGGGAAAGAGAAAGATAGAAACATCAATGATAAGAGAGAGTCATTGACCAGCTGCCTCCTGCATGGATGGCCCCTAATGGGGATGGAGCCCGCAACCCGGGCATGTGCCCTGACTGGGAATCGAACCGAGATCTCCTGGATCCTAAGTCAGTGCTCAACCTCTGAGTCACGCCGGCCAGGCTCAAAGGTTGACCTTAATCCTCAAATAGCTGGGCCATAAAACATCACTTTTCTCCATGCACTGTCACATAAATTTTAATTGTTCTGTTTTTCTAAATCTGTGTGTGTGTTTTAAGTAACAAATTTCCAATAGGAAGTCTATCCACTCCTAGGAAAACAATATGTAGATGACCAAGGTCCAAAGTAACACTTCACCTCAACCCAAATCACTGACTCAGTCGGGTGGGGTGGTGGTGATACTTTTATACTTATTTCCATCCTCAGAAGTACATTCAGGCTACGAGGGCAAGAGGATCAAACAAGATTTGCTCACGGTACAGGCATGCATTGCTGACCTAATATACATCTGATCATCGGGGTTTGTAAATCTCCACCCACCAGGTCCCTTCAGCCCACGCCCATCCACTTTTAACGCACAGAACAAGAAATCTTCAGCAGTGCGGAGCTATTATTTTAATCCCACTACTGTCACAAATTTTTCACACTATCTCCCCAGCCCCCCATCTTTTCTAACATTAGGTCTCAATTATCTTCACCTGGATTATCATTTTTTCCTGTCCCAAATTGCTGATTTTTAACATTTCCCAATTTAGACAGCATTCAAATCTGCTAGAAGTAGCTTTCCTTACCATTTTCATCCTGGGTTTAGATCTCAGAATAAGACGTTAACACATATTGGTAAATACCCAGAAACAATCTATATTTTCTGACTTAATTTTTGTTAGTTTCTTCACCATTTGAACAGTCCATCGGCCCTCTCTGTACATTACCAAGGTGCTTGGCCCTGAGTTGGAAGCTGAAGAAGAGAGAAAAGGTAACATCTCCATTACCATGCCATTACGAGAGACAAGCACCTGACGACCATTAGTCAGGGACTTTACTTCCTTCACATTTTCATACGTTCCTGTTTACTTTGCTCATTCTAGGAAGTGTACTCATTGCCTAATTCAGACTATTCTTCACAATGACAATTTCAGAGAATAAGAGGGGAGCACAGTACTAAAAGCTCAATGGTCCGGTGCTTCTCAAACACTGATGTACATATAGATTGCCTGGGACTCTTATTTAAATGCACATTCTGACTTAATACGTCTACGCCCGACCTGAGACTATGCATTTCTAACAAGCTCCCAAAGATGCCTGATGCTGATGCTGCTGGAGCTTTGAGTAGCAAGGGCCTACAGCGGAAGGTCCCTGAGTGCAATGTCCCTGTATTCCATGCCTCATTCTAGACCAGGGCCTGGCCTACTGCTTCGCAAATGCTCAATAGACATCTTTGGAATGAATAATTAGTTGTGGCAGAGACATATCAAAGAAGAAGAGCCGAATATAGGGAAGGAATGCATTCATCACAACTCAGTCTTCTCTTATATAGATTTGGTCAAATCATTTTTAAACCCAAGTTCTCATCTTGGCCATCAAACTGATCCATATTTGACTCGCTGTCTCTACCCATCTGCTTCTCCCCACACACCGTCCCCTCAGACTGGTCCACTTTCCCTTCTGCATATACATAAATGCATGCCAATCTTATAGGGTTCCCCATAACCTATTCCTCTTCTCCCGTAAACTTAGGGCCACCAACCTCTTCCACTCGAGTGCCACCTCCTCCATGAAGTCCTGCTCAGCCTCCTCAGGCATACCCAATACCACCTCCCTAGGAAGTCCATAGCTCACAGTTCTTTTTGGACATTGAGGGTAGAGCAAAATGACATTGGAGCAGCTCCATGGTGGAGATAATTCATTCATTGGTAAAGTAGTGAAATGTCCTTCAGTCAGGGTAAAAT
The DNA here is from genome assembly GCF_054644295.1 of Miniopterus natalensis. NCBI lineage: Eukaryota > Metazoa > Chordata > Mammalia > Chiroptera > Miniopteridae > Miniopterus > Miniopterus natalensis. Next base: position 125,773,630 of record NC_142082.1, read on the forward strand.
TCACTGAAAGAGTTCAGTCTTATATTTGCAAAGATCCTGCTAAGTTAAAATAAAGAAAATTAATCATCTTCAGTAGCTTTTTCTGTTCTTTACTTGGGATACAGGGAAAGGTGGAAAATTTGGGTGGAGCTGTATATAAAGACAAGACATGTGCTGTGGTACAGCGGTGAGAGCATGGGTTCTGGAGACCAACACCTAAGTTTAAATCGTGGTTCCATCACTTGTGATATCTATGGCTTTCGCCAAGTCTTCTGGCTTGAGAACCCGAAGTTCTGTGCTTCAAGGGGTTAAATTACACCCTATAAAGTTTTTGTAAAGATTAAATGAGATGTGAACAGCTTAGCAAAGTGCCCGGCATATAGTAGGTGCTCAAAGTTTGCTATTGCGACCATTTCCACAGAGGTTTTACACAGGTAGTGGTTCTCAAAACGTGGTTGTACCAACCCCAGCAGCAGCAGCACCTGAAACTGGTTAGAAATGCAAAGCCTCAGGCCCCACCCCCAATTTCTTGAATTAGAACCCTGGACTGAAGCTTAGCATTCTGTCTTAACAAGTCCTCCTGGTGAATTTGATGCACACTAAATTTGAGAAGCACTGTTCTAAAGATTAAAGAAACCGTAGATATAAGCCAAGTGAGCTTAGTGTCAGACACAGGAGGAGATACTTACTAACTGGTTCCTATTCTTTTTAATAGGATATGATTTTTCCTCTGAAAGTGCTTTTATCCTACTTCCTAACACTATCATGTCCTGCCCCGCGTATGGAGCTACCTAGTTGCTTCAGTTATGGAGCCGCCTAATTGCCACCCTTTGAGAATGCCCCTAACTGCTGCTCACAAACTCTTTAATTGCTTATCCAATTGCTTACCTAGAAACACCCATGAGTCTAATTACCAGCGGCTGACCCCTGGCTGCAGGAGCACCCTATCTGCTGTCCCAGAGAGCAGCACTGCAGGCTGAGTGGGTGCAGCACACACAGCAACACTGCCCACCCTCCATCCGCACAGTCAATGTCGTCACAGCCACATGGGCCAACTGCGCGCATGATTCTGAATGGCTTTGGCCTGTATGAGCTTTGACTTTGGTTTTCTGTTTTTCTTTGCTTTTGTTTTGTGAGAATTAGGGGCTGGAGTGGAGGAGAGTTGCTTTTGTTTCCTTAACAGCAGAACGGTAAAACTTTTCCATAAAAACTGTGTATTGCTCAAGGCCAGATCGTTAAGCAGCTGGGGCATTTGGGGCACTGCCTGTTACTGATTTTATTTCCTTTCCACTGCACTTGCAAGCAAGTCATTTATCTTTAAGTTAGCAAGCAAGAAATGAGAACTAGCAGAAATATGTTTTATTTAAAGCAGTGTTTGAGGCTAGGCATGATGAGGGAAATGGGCACTGCCTACGCTGATTTCATTTGCATTACACTGCATGGACAGAGAAACCATTTATCTTTTTTGGAGTCTTACTTTCAGTTTTCTGCATCCCTTATGTTTGTCTTGGTTCCGTCCTCCCACCCCTCCTGTCCTGCCAGTGTTCTTGAATTTGATGAGAATAAGCTGGTGGAACCCAGGACAAGTGATTCCTTTGGGTACCAACCACCAAGAATCCTTTTCTTCTCTGAGAGAGCTGGCAGAAACAGATACGCCATCATTTGATGGTGTAAACCAGAAAAGAACCTCTTTTTTTTTTTCATCCAAATGGGATAATAAAGAAAATATTCTACTTCCACATTTATTCTTCTTTCAAATAGAGATATATGATTATACTATCAATGCAACCCGTAATATAGCAGTGAAACAAAATTGAAGCAAGATAGAAATGTCCTCAAAATCAAAAAGAAAGCAAAAATCAAGGTTCTTCAATAAGTTCCATTTGCTTGCTTTTAAAATACACAACACCCACTTCAAAGACTGGGTAGAGAAAGGTATTAACACAGGGAAAAAATGGGATGGGTACATTTACTATCATTATAGTAATTCTCTGATTTCCCATGATTTCCACTAAATATACTTAATTCCCACTTCTAAATCAAATTGGATTTTCATGGAGCTTAAATCTTGTTTTAAAATTTCTGAGTTTATTGTCAACTATTTAAAATTTTAAGGATTGGTTTATCTGAGATGGATGAACTCCCACCAACATGTCTTTATTTAATATCGAAAAGTAAAAGGATGCTTTTGATGGTCCCATAATGCCCTCAGCTTGGTTCATCATCATAGACAATGAATGATAAGCACTGATTTTCTTATCTGTCTCCTAATCAGTTGACCGTGAGCTGGGAAACATGCCCTAATCCCAAGTCTAGTACAAGACAGAATATGGTGTACTCTCCACAAATATGTCTGTGATAAATTACAAAACTTTGAAACTATTTTTCACACCTTTCCACAGACATATTTTCAGTGGCATCAGAGAAATAAGACCAGATAAAAATAGGGACACCAGAAGGATTAGTTATTATTTAGAAGCTTACATGATTTAGCTATTAAATGAACTAGATATTATGGTATAAGCTAAAACAAATAGTAAACTATTTACTCAAATGGCATTGTGTCAATTAGGAGAAATATCTTGCCGCCTGAAAATTAAAAGTATGACAAGGCAAACAACATCAGCCACAAAGAAACCTTTCCTCACTGTAAAATTATTTCACTCTGTGTAAAGTTAATTCTTGTTATGTTAAACCACTTCAGCAAATTTTTTCTTGCTCAGTCCACTTATGATGCATGTGTAGTGTAGTTTCTCTCTAAAATATAATATGATGGAAATATACTGAAATCTCAGAAGTATCTAGAATAAAGATGATCTGTGTGCTCCCCACCCAAAGTCCCCAAATCATAAAAGCACAAATTGCTTTCCTATTTTATCTTCCTAAGATTAAGATTAATTAAATCATCAATAATCCAAAGATAAATGCAAGAGTATCTCCTTATTTTTAGGCAGATGCACAGCATATAAGAAGAAAATCAATGGAAATGTGAATGCTGTTTATGAAAAGAACATAAGTCAAACTTAAATTTGAACCATTAAATTGTAGTAAGGTGACCTATTACCAAAAAAAAAATCCAAATTAGGCAATTACTTATAATGTGTCAGTAATACTCAGCTTCTCTTTTAACTATCTCTAATTGCCTAACCCACCCTGTCAATACCAGCCTTTGTAGAGACCTAATTTTAGTATGTCAATACACAGCAAAATAAAAGTACACCAAGCTAGCATCAAACTCAGAATGAACTCTTTGGGTGTCAGATTTAAATATTTTGGCTTTGGCTAATACAATTCATAACCTCACATTCTTTAGACTTGGTAAGCCAGGCTTTTTCCCCCCTGTTACTCCTGAGCCATTTACAATGTCCTTATGTATTGTTGATTAAGTAAAAGCCAAGCAAGAACAATTCCTGATACTGGGCTGTGTGCCCTGTACACTCTCCTAGAGAGAAAACTGAGGAGCCAATGTGTAAATGAAAGACCAGTGGCAAAAAGAAGTCTTAGCAGAACAAACTCCCAAAACAATCTTTTTAAAGTCAAAGCCAGTTCTTTCATATTTACAGTCTGATATGTAATCAAATAGCTTAGGTGTTAATTTTATGTTACATCTATTTTTTTCTTTTAAAATTAATCCCATAAAAGAGAACAACCACTAAGAACTAGCTTCATCTGGGATTTAAGGACCTTCAAAAGAGAAAGAAACAGTGTTCAAGTCTGAAACCAGAAAAAAATAAATCATCCCTAAAAGGATATAGAACATTATTTTTTGGTTAATCCTCACCTGAGGATATTTTTTACATTGATTTTTAAAGAGACTGGAAGGGAAGTAGGGGGAGAGAGAAACATCAATGTGAGAGAGACACATGGATTGGTTGTCTCCTGCACGCACCCTGATGAGGGCCAGGGAGCAAACTGTAATCCAGGCAAGTGCCCTTGACCGGGAATCAAACCCTCGGCCTTTTGGTGCTCAGGCCAATGCTCTACCACTGAGCCACACTAGCCAGGGCTAGAACATTTCTTAACTGTGGTCTTGGAGCACTTTCTTCTATTGGCAATGTCACTATGAATATTGCGTTGAATTATGAAAAAAAAATCTCTTTGGTCAATTTGATGATTCATTATTTTCTACCAAATGGACCATTAAATTGTAATAATTTCTCAAATGCAAATAGTTTTAGAACATTATGACCCTAACCTAATTTTTTTAGTCAGGAAGAAGACTTACTAGTGAGAAAAAGAACATTCATTCATTTATTCATTCTCCCAACTAATACTTATTAGTTTGGCAAATCTACACCAGATTCCTGTGACCACCCAACAACACTCAGGTCTCACTCCATGTCCATTTTCTCTGAAGAAGTCCTAATATTAACTAGGGGGATAAAAGGAAGGAAACCCCCACTCAGGCTTTATTCTCACTAATTAGAGCTCCTGCTCAGTGTCTCCAACTTCTGCACCCTCCTTCTCACTGGACAGGTCAGCTCAAGCCATTTTCTGAAATAACCTGCAGTTTGTAGAAGATATGAGTAAGATAAAAGTCCTCATAAGGCGTATTAAAAAAATCAAACCCTGATAATAGATCTTATTTTTTTTCTCTATGTCTGTAAATATATCTTTAAAGGAAAGAACAAAACTTAAAATCATAAAATCAAAAAAAATGATAGAAACATAAGTAGAGATAAAGAGATGAAGATAGAGAGATAGTGATAAAGATAGAGATGATAGAAATAGAGATGATAGAGATATAGAGATGATGATAGAGAGAGATGATAGAGATAGAGATAGAGATAGAGATGATAGAGATAGATTAGAGATAGATAAATAGAGATAGATAGAGATAGAGATAGAGATAGAGATAGAGATAGAGAGATAGAGACAGAGAGATAGAGATAGAGATAGAGATAGAGATAGAGATGATAGAGATAGAGATAGAGATAGAGATAGAGATAGAGATAGAGATAGAGATAGAGATAGAGATAGAGAGATAGATAGAGATAGATAGAGATAGATAGAGATAGATAGAGATAGATAGATAGAGATGACATAAAGAGATACAAAGATAAATGTATATAATAACCTAACCCAGGAGTTTCCAAATAGGGGTTCACGGTTTTTGCCACTCCTTCCCCATGTATTCACCACCATTCAAGTCAAAATGAGAAAAGTAAAGGCAATGTAGTGAGTTCACAAAAAGCTTAGTTTGTTCAATGTGAAGGATTACCTGTTATTCTGAGAATGCAGTTCCTACTTTTTTGCTGTTACAACACACTCTTTGATGGAATGATAGCAATAATGACGCTGGTTTGCCAGGGGTAACGTGCTTACTTGGCCCATTAAAAGTTGGCAAACCTCTGTTGGTCCACAATATTTGTTTCTTCATTTTCTGTTACGTGAATTCCCGAAATTTAAATTTTATTTAACCCACACACTATTATTTTATAGATGAAACTTGCTGAGATAAAGGAGCTAGAGCACAGTCACATGGCCTGGGAAGTGCCAGGATGAGAGATAGGATTGGCCTTTTGACAACACGTGCGTGCCTTTTATTTTTGAACTATGTAGGTGTCCTTGAAAAATAATAACAAAAAAGATTATATTCCTCATGAACATAGGACAGTTGTTGATTAAGAGGAAAGAAGAGGGCCCTCCAAATGTTCTAGTTGCTCTAAATGTCTCTGTGTTCTAATTGTTAATAATACCTACTACTTGAAGAACTGGATTGACAGTTGTTTCGAGTGGTATACAAGAATAAGACTCTCCCCTCCCTCAACAAATTGGCAAGTCTCTTAATTGAATAACTGCATGAAATGCTTGGTTTATAGTCCCATAAATCAAGAATAAAATTCCATGAAAAAACAAAGTAGTTATCCAGTTAACTCAAGCAAAAAAGCCCCAAACCTACTATTTAAAAAAACAATTGGCTGGCCGTATCGTCAATTTCACTAAATAATTCCTCATTTTAAAGTAATTAAACTCACCTTTGCAAATAGGAAGGTTTCATTGTGATGCTTAATGTAGACATTGATTAAAATCTTTGAAAGGCTGAAAACAAAAGAGATCTACAGGTACAGGAAATGACAAAATATATGTAAAATACATCTGACAAAAGGACAGAATTCTCTTTTTCCCCCCAGAAAAAAAAAAAAAAACTTTTGTTGTTTGTTATTTGTTGTATTTGCATAGCTTCTTTACTCCTAAAGCATTGAATTCTAGTATAACAGCAAAATCGCCATTGTAGTTTTACTTTACAAAATGCTCTTTGGTAAACAAAGATGCTCATTTGTTTTACTGTCTTGCTTTCTCCAGGTTTTTCCTCTCTGGAATTTGAATAAACATGTAAAAGTACATAAATCTCTAAAGATGAAATCTAAGTCTCTTCAGTGTGCAGTGCTTTAAAATATATGAAGAACTGTTAAGAGAAGGCTCGTGACTACATGAGAATAAAATTGGGGGTACAGGCTTAGTCAGACGAAAAGAGATTTTAATTTAGAATTAAGCCTCTTTAAATGTATGTCTACATAACAAATAATAAGTGGTTTTATTTCTTTTTTCGGGTTAAAAGTAAGGAGCAAATGGCCATGGGCAATGTTTTATGCCAAAAGAGTTCCACTGAGTATTTTTTTCTCTTTTAATTCATTTTTCATTTTGTTTCAATTTGCTGCTTTCTTGTGCCATCCCTGAGAGGAATATTTTAGCTCAAAGGCTTCCAATTGATGATCAACACCTCAGAAACACAACTTACTATACATTTACCATTATTTATATCCCTGTTTTCTGAAATGTCAAGTTATACCCAAGTCTAAAAAGATATCTGTGACAGAAACATGAAAGAACATCACTTAAGCATAGTTACCCATTAAGGAGTTTTACAAAGTAACACTGAAGACAGTGTAAGAGTCTACCTTCTAATACAAAAATTAGAGGTATAAATGAAGTCTACAAAGATTCAAAGGAAAAATAAAATTCTACTCTTCCAGGAGGAAGTGAGCCTCAATATTAAATTGTTGTTTATGCAGCAACTTTCTATCCCTCTCCCTTACTCTGATTTTTCAGCAGGTCTCCCCCACCTTTAACCATGTCACTAATGGGGCATGGCTCCCTCATATCTACTGAGCTTCCCCACCCAACCTGGAGTCTTTCTATGATTACCCTCCTGGACCATATTTAAAAATAAGAATATTCAACTCCTGTTTGATTTTTCACCCAATTTTTCCCACATTTATCATTTCCATTTTATACCCTTTATGATGCCTTTACCTCCATGTGTGTTGACAAAGGGAATCCCCTGCATGCAGCCTTTCAACCCCACTCCGCTGCACAAGAATGGGCCATGGGCCTAGAACACTCCTTACCAAGAGATAGAGTCCTCAGCCTGTGCTGAAATTATCACCTTGTGTGGGACGGTCTTTCCCTGTTTCATACTCAACGCACACTCCTTTGTTGTGCTTAAGCATGTGTGTCACAGGGCACCTGGCCAAACCCACTGTGTCCCTTGGGGAAGAGATGGGGTCTTTCTGCAGAAGCACAAAAGGGATCAGTTGCCCCGTGTTGACTGCTGGGAAGGACCTGGCTGCATGGGGGACTGACGCCCAGTGCCGGAGCTGATCTTGCCCTGCCTCTTCTCTATGTGAGTGAATCATTGTTCCATCCAGTGCCTGACTCTGTTGAGTTTTCTGTGGCGACTCAGATGCCAAGATGCAGTGGATGGAAATGCTCGTTCTTCTCTTCCCAGCAACAGGCAACTGAGGTCATTTGCTCAACAATGTGAAAGGCCCATCTCTCTGCTGTACATTAAACCCTCCCCATCACAGCACCCCACCTCCCTCATGAAGCCTTTCTACATTAGTGGAAGCAAAATGTAAAACTCAAGGTGACAGCATGAGGGAGACCCACGTTCTAGTCCCGGCTTGAACACATTACTTCTGTGTGTGTTGTTTCACTGCTCTGAGTCTCAGACGTCTCTAAGTTCTTGTCAGTTTTAGACTGAAGTAACAAATAGAAAGTATGCAGTAGGTAGTCACTAAATAGTAACCATTTTGGTTATCCCAGGTTTACTACTCAATTTTGTTAAGCCCCTTGATTCCAAGGGAGAGAAAGTCAATGCAGGAGCTGATACAGCCGGGGGGGTTATTGTCAGGATAAACATGCACAGGGAGTGCTGAACAACTTGGTAGCAGGAAGGTCAGGAATTGTAGTATATTTTGGTCTTAGAAAGCACAAAACTGTTGTAGAGCTGAACTCTGCAATTTTCAATGAATAGCTGGCCATTAATGTGACTCGGGCATTCTGTGTCTACTTCTCTGTCTGCCCTATTAACCAGATTCCCCCCCACTCCTATACTTCCTTCTGTCTATTTCTATCTCTCTCTCTCTCTATGTCCCCTCTCATCGATTTCATCTTGCAAGAGATCCATCATAACCAACCCAACCACTCTCTACACCATGACTGGCTTTCAGCCTCAACTCCCATAGCTGCTTCCTTCTATAACTACAGGGTGTCCCAAAAAAATGTATACACACTTTAATAGCTGATAGCTCAATTTTGAAAATAAAATGTATTTTAATAAACACTGCCTTTATAATTATGCAAAGTGTGTGTATACATTTGGGGGGGATATCTTATATTTCCTAGTCCAAATGTGCTCAGGTGAAATCCAGTCAGCTCAGTTCATCTTTTGGCACCAACACATGCCACTGAACTGGCTTCCTTTGGGTCAGGAGCCCTAATACAATACAATCATTAGTGGGATTGGGGTGAAGGAGCAGAGTGTGGAGCAACTGGAACAAACGTGACGAAAAAGAGCAGCCTTTTCAGGGATGTGACCACATAAGTGGAGCTGTAGGAAAGACAAAGCCTGAGAATGACAGCAAATACAGTTGTTTGTGTGGAAAATAATACAATAATTAATAATTATGTAAGTATAAACTCTTGTGTTTCATGTACTTACAACTGCAAACCTACTTTTGCACCACCCTGTAAACTGTTTTCCTTTTCTAGAAATTTATACAACACTCACTACCAAGGGGTCTAAATCTTACTGCATTAGTACACATTCTGGGGAGCAGCTCAAAGTGGAGAGGGGGGTTTTATGGAGTTCATCTGAAAAATTCTGCTCTTCATCCCGTGATTCTAATAAGCCACTCTCTGGGGTCCACATCCAGGTTAAAAACCACCACTCGATAGGATCTAATTTATCTCTTAATTATACATAATTTCATATTGTTTACTGTTTCAATTATAGTGCATTATCCAAAACTGGTTGTCACCTTTTTAATTGTAGGTGCTGTACTTTATATAGACATGTCTTTGTAATCTTTCTCTTTCCCCTCCCATGATGATCATAGGCAAAAGCATAAGTGCTAAATTAATACTCTCATATACCTACAATTTTAAAACTAGAAAGAATTTTGGAAATCTTCACTCCGCTCATACTTTTAGAAATTAGAAAGCAGAGTCCAAGACAGTGAAAAAAGCTTGTCTAAGACCACAAAGCTAATCAGTACGCAGGCTAAGACAAGAACCCAGGTAGGCTAAGGTCCTGCAGAGTGGTGGCGCCCCCTCTATCTATTGTTTATATGACACAGGAACATGGATATCTCAAATACTAAAAACTCATCTACGATTTATTATGTAGCTATTACTGAATTTGGCAGATGCTTCTTTCAATACTACAGTAGTATCTACAAGTCCATATACATATTGAAAAAAGTTAATTATGTCAGTATTTTCATGTAAAATCTACTCTCATTATTCATAGTAGTTATGTTCTGTAAAGTTGCAGCAAACACTGAATTAACAAATATTGAACCATTGCTCCCAAGGAAAATACAGGGTTAGGTTCCTGCAAGCCTCTGGTCACATTCTCATCAACCAATCAGTACAAACCTAATGAATGGTATTTAATATATACCATTCACTAACAGTGAACCAACAGTCCACAGCACTATAATGCACGCCTGAAAGAAGCTTACCTAACACACATATTTTCTTTATAAGGCACATCACAGCTTTCTTGTACTTAGAAACACTAGACAGCACTTCAGCACTGTGCTTGTGCGGGAGGGCATTTTAAACAGTGAACTCACCAACAAAAAACCCAGAAATGCAGGAAAACAGAGAAGTGGCACTAAACAGAAAACAAAGAGGACTCTCGTCTACAGCATGAGAGTGAAACAAGTAGGCAAAACATCACCTTGCTTGACCTCTGCTGGGAACATTCGCATCAGGTGACACGATTTTTCACCATTCTGCGCGTGTCTGAGAATGACCGTGAAAGTGCCATGAGTACTGATTTTGAGGTTAGAAATAAATTTGCAAATATGGAATCTGTGAGTAATGAGAATTGACTGCATTTATATATAATCTAGGTGATTAAATTGCACTCTATTTTCTTCCTGATATTTTGTTATTTCCTATTCGTAAAGACTACTATAATAAAATAAGCAGTCAACAGTGTTTTTGATGTTAGTGGAATACAGCCTCCAGGACTTCCGTTTTTTAATAACACTATGTTATCCGCAACTAGGCACAGAGCATCAACTCTAAGCAAAATAGTACATTATTTAAAAATAATTGTTTATAAATACTGTGCACTTTTGTACTTTACAACTATATTAGCCTTGCATTTTAATGTACAGCTCTATAATGCATTCACAGTAAAAAGTACCCTTTAAAAACAAAACAATATATTTGGAACACAATGTATAGGTTTTAATGAATATTCACTAGAGAAAAGGCTTTGTAACACTAGGTAAAATATATGCATATTTGCTTTCTTTTTTTTTTAATGTTTTTATTGATTTCAGAGAAAGGAAGGGAGAGGAAGAGAAAGGGAAACATCCATCAGCTGCCTCCTGCATACCTCCTGCTGAGGATTGAGCCTGCAACCTGGGCATGTATCCTGACCTACCGGGAATCAAAAGGGTGATCTCCTGGTCCATGGGACAACACTCAACCAGCTGAGCCACACCGGCTGGGCATATGCATATTTACTTTCTAAAAAGTGACTTACAAATGTATTCTTCCTTCGGTCTGCATAGCCTCAAACACAAGGTGGATTTTTGAAAACTCCTTCCAGAGCAGAGATCATGACCTAGTCACCCACAGGTTAAATAGCATGTTTAGTTTTCCCTGAGCAGTGTTAACCACTCAGTGTGTTTTCTAGAATTTGTATTAATTGCCAAAAGTTGTAAATTAGGAGAACTTAAACAAATCTAATTATCTGCATTCACTTAAAAAAAGTCATCTGTGAACACCATCCTCAACTGCTGCCTGGAAACCACTAACTGGAGCTGAACAGTAGCTGCCTCCTGTGCAGGGTCCAGGCCCTCTCGTCAGCCTCAGTTTCCCACACTTCCTGTTACCCCTCACACTAGGGCCGAGTGTCAGCTGCCTGTACTTACTGTAAAATTACGAAACAGGTGAAGTATTTCTCTTACTAATGCCTCTATCAAAAGCAAGTAGACAAAAATAACAGCCGAGAATCACAGGCTTATTTGGGGGGCCTGTTCGTGTATGTCCACATTTAGGTTGGTGTTCCCTGTTCTGAAGCTAAGGTAGATATGCTTCTGACCAAGAAGTTAAAATATCCTCCACATAGAATCAAAGCTAGGATATCAATCGTACCTATAACTCTTTACAGTTTACAGAAGTTCATGCTTCATCTAATGTAATCGTAGCGGTAAAAGTAAGGTAAAGGAAAGCAGGTATTTTCATTCACACTCTACAAAAAAATCCAAAGCCCACAGAGGTTAAACAGGTTGTCCAAGGCCACAGGTAAGTCACAGACCAAAAAAGGTGAAATCCAATCTTCTGATCTCAAATCCAGTGCTCTTCCTAATACACTCTGCATACGAGCAAAGGGGATAACTAGTATTTTATCACATGCTGCATTTTTAACATAGCTTTGTCATCAAGGTAAAACTACAGAGTGATCGAAAAGAAGGTATTGTCTATATCCCACCTGGAAGAGCCAATTTCCCTTGACTAGGAATACTTTCGGCTGCGTCACTCCATTACTGCTACTAAATAAAATATGTATGTGATTGTGTGTGTATGTGTGTATGCTCCAGCGCACGTAAACACTGCTCATTCCAAATAAGAACTGAAGCAATTCACCATTACAACAAGACTAAAACATTTGAGAAAATCGTGTTTCAGGGGAAGTAAAAGTAGGGGAGAGAAAATAAAGGCAGAGGTATGGTTAGTATCTGAGTGCACGCCACAATAATCAGATGCTTCATTCAAGACCATATATTTTATTCTGGAGCTTCCCAGTGATCAGCGCACAGAGGGAAACATCATCAGCTACCCAATTCACCGTGTCAAGGAAGAAAATATGTTACTGATGCCTGAGAGATATTTTTCCCTGGAGAGTCCTCGTAAACTCCCTTTGGTGCAGTGTAAAGACCCTGATTCTCCACAATATTAAAACAGTGAATAAAAGAATAAACCATGGTTCCCTTGCTTATTTCTTATAAGATTTCTCAGCACAAGCTGATGGCATAAGGCCAAGTCACAGTTCAATAAAAACAATCCTACTAAGAGCCAATATAAAACAGTCCAGCTACTCAGCAAATCTGATGGCCAGATTAATAAAAACAGATGACAGACAGACAGACAGGTATATAGGTAATAGATGACTTTCTGGCATTCTACACATACTATTTTTCCCATTCAAGAGTTCAAGGTTAAAAATCTCTGACAAGATCTTGGCACAGGAAAATTTCATGTTGTTGATTAAAGACAACTCCATAACTTTTGACCATCTACTGAGGTGGGCCTAGGTTAGATACTGCATATAAAATAACAGAAGCCCTTGCCACAGCCCAACAGAGGGCAGCCGAGGGAGGCTCTGAGGGCCAGGTCCACGGCTCTTCTTTTCTCACCTAGACAGCTGGCCCCTCTTTGAGAGATCAGTAAGTACCAAAGGCTATGGCACTTGGCCTCTCTCTCTCGGAGCTTCAGTCCTGTAGCATCAGCAGCCTGCTGAACATTGCCATCTGGCCATAATGTCCGCCCTTCAGTGTGCTTTTCTATTCTTGTATTCCCAATCTCTAGTGGTAGCCTCACTCCCTGTCCATTCATCCCAACCAGAATCATAGGGATACTGTCTTGTTTCCCATCCTTCCCCTTGCCCCAGCGGTGAACAACTCCTTCCAGTGTTAGCTCTCAGGGACTGTGCCCTCTCTGCAGGCCTTCCTGCTCTGCACCAGTTCAGGAGAAAACCACCTATCGCATGTGTTCCTGAGTCATCTCCTAAGGATTTCCTTATCTTTCCTTCTTCATGCCTACTGCCCCTCACACTGAGGAGTCATCTTAACAAAACACTGCTGTACTACTACTACTACTGCTACTGCTACTATTGAGCATTTACTGAGACTTTAACACATGCCAGCCACTTTTCTAAGTACTTTACATATATTATCGCATACATTCTTTTTTAATTTCAGCTTTACTAAGGTATAAAATTGTAAGCTATTTTAACTGTACATCATGGCAATTTCATATACATTGTGAAAGGATTCTCCCCACCTAGTTAATACATCCATCTCCTCACATATTTATCTTTTTGTGTGTGTGAGAACACTTCAGTTCTACTCTCTTAGCAAGTTTCAATTACACAACACAGTGCTATCAACAGTAGTCATCATGTTTTACATTAGATCCTCAGACATTATGCATCTTATAGCTGAAAGGTTGTACCCTTTTACCAACTCTCCCTATATTCCTCCACACCCAGCATCCCCAGCAACCACTTTTCTACTCTCTATTTCTGAGTATAACTTTTTTTTAGATTCCACATATAAGTGATACAGTGCAGTAACTGTCTTTCTCTGGTTAGTTTCACGTAGTGTAATGCCCTCAACGTACATCCGTGTTGTCACAAACGGCAGGATTTCCTTCTTTCTCACTGTTGAATAATAATATTCGTGTGTGTGTGTGTGGCACCTTCTTTATCCGTTCATTTGCTGATAGACACTTAGGTTGTTTCCACATCTTGGCTAATGTGAATTTGCTCCAATGAACATGGCAGTCGAGATACCACTTCACTATCCAGTTTTCATTTCCTTGCATATATACTCAGAAGTGAGAATTGCTGAATCATATGGTAGTTCTATTTTTAATTTTTTTAGAAACTCCCATACTGTTTCCAACAGTGGTTGCACCAATTGACACTCCCAACAACAGTGCACAAGAATTTCCTTTACTCCACACCCTCGCCAACACTTGTTATCGCCCATCTTTTTCATGACAACCAGTCTAACAGGTATGAGATGGTATCACATTGTGGTTTTAATTTGCATTTCCCTGATAATTAGTGATGTTGAGTGCCTTTCCTATTGTATGTCTTCTTTGGGAAAATGTCAATTCAGTTCCTCTGCCCATTTTTAATTGTATTGAGTTTGGGGTTGTTGTTGTTTGGTTGTTTTTTTTGCTATAGAGTTGTGTGAGTTCTTTATATATTTTGGATATTAACCCCTTATCAGGCATATGGTTTTCAAATGATTTCTCCCATTCCATAGGTTGCCTTTTTATTTTGTTGATCATTTCCTTTGCCTGAGACTTTTTAGTTTGATGTGGTCCTAATTGCTTATTATTGCTCTTATTGCCTTTACTTTTGGTGATAAATCTAAAAATCATTGCCAAATTGATGTCAAGGAGCTTACCCCAATGTTTTCTTTTAGGAATTTTATGATTTCAGATCTTATATTCAAATATTTAGTCCATTTTGAGTTAATTTTTGTGTATGGTGTAAGATAGTGGCTCAGTTTCATTCTTTTGCGTGGAGCTCTCTGGTTTTCCCAACACCTTTTATTGAAGAGACTGTCCTTTCCTCATTGTATATTCTTGGCCCCTTTGTCTTAAATTAATTGACCACATGTATGTGGGTTTATTTCTAGGTTCTCTATTTCATTTCATTGATCTATGTGTCTGATTTTATGCCAATACCATACTGTTTTAGTTATTATGGCTTTGCCACATAGTTAGAAACCAGGAAATGTGAGGACTACAGCTTTGTTCTTTCTCAAGGTTCCTTTGGCTATTCAGGGTCTTTAGTAGGTCCATACAAATCTTAGAATTGTTTGTTCTATTTCTGTGGGAAATCCCACTGGAATTTTGACAGGAATTTCATTAACAATATTAATTCCTTCAATTCATGAGAGGGGGATATCTTTCCATGTATTTGTATCTTCAATTTCTTTCATCAATGTCTTACAGTTTTCAGTGCATAGACTTTTTTTCATCTAGTTTCACCAGGTGGTTTCATACTATTGTGGTCAGAAAAGATGCATGATAGGATTTCAATATTTTAAAATTTATTAAGACTTGTTTTATAATATAACATGATCTATCCTGGAAAATGTTTCATGTGCACTTGAGAAGAATATGTATCCTGCTGCTACTGAATGGAATGTTCTGTAAATGTCTGTTAAGTTCTTCTGATCTAACGTGTAGTTTAAATCCAATGTTTCCTTATTGATTTTCTGCCTGGATGATCTAGCTATTGTTGAAAGTGGGGTACTGAAATCCCTTACTGTTATTTTATTGCTATCTATTTCTCCCTTCAGGTCTGTTAATATTTGCTTTATATATTTAGGTGCTCCTATGTTGGGTGCATATCTCATATATTCTTCATAACTCTTTGAAATAACCCGATTTTCAGACTTTAAAAATTGAGGCACAAAGAAAATAAATATTTTTTCAAAGGTAACTCATCTGGGACATAATGGAGACAGAATATGAGAAGGACAAGTCTGAATTTATACACTGCACTGCTAAGCATTGAGAAACAGAGAAGCAGCCCCTGACATCCGAAAATTCACCTGAAACTCACAGCAAGGCCACAGTGTTCTCCTGTTGGCATAAACAACCTTAAATTACACCAACATCAGCCAAAGTGACTTTAACTGTGATAAAGGGAGACCAAAACCAAGACCAGTTCATAATACTGTTTGAGCACACACACAAATAAAGTCATTGTACTTTATTTATTTATGACAAAAATACCAAACATCCCCTTCTGCAAATAATAGGGGTTGCTGCTGCTTCTTTACCAATGACAACTTAAACTCCGTTGGTCTGCCTTTCTTCTAGGTAAGATTTATTCAGGCACCAAGTTAGCGATTACTCCTGTTTCCTCATAGACCCCAATATAGAATGAGCTCCTGCTTTTTTGTACCCTCCCCAAAATCACCCAACCATAACCCAGATCCAGTATGACCTTTCTAATACCCCCTTTCTGAGCTGTCCCCATATTGCCCATAGCATAGATTTCTCCTCACTGCTGTGAGCAGTAAATATAATTTTTGCAATTACACATCTGTCTCTGGCTGAAAAACTTTGACACCACAATGCTTTACTACCTCTAATCATGATTCTTCCAAGATAAAATGCTTTCTGATAGCTATACATTCCCTACCTGGAAAAAACCAAGCTCGTTAAAGGAAACCCCAGTCCTCCATGTTCTTATCCACGCCTCACTCCTACCACCACCTTCTTTCTGCCCTCCCACCCTCGCCATCCACCTTGACGTCTTACTGCAGCAACAGTCCCAAGTGTTCCAGGTTTGTACACAGGCTGTTCTGCCTTCAGCGCTCTCTGCCCATTCCGTCTACAACTCCCTCCCCGTTTGCAGCCCTGTCCTCACTCTGCAGGCTGCCACTGGCATTCACCTGCCTTGTACCGACAGCTCCCATATCCTTAATGCAATTGTTCACCATACTGAAATTCTCATTGAATTTGTCTGTTCTGCCCACTTGCAGCTCCAGCTCTCACCAGAATATGAGATCCAATATGCAAGTATCAAGCCTAGGTAATTCATAAGAGACTACAGCAGACAGGCAAGATGAAGCAACCTAATTTCGCAGTTCCAGCACTTAGAAACCAACGAACTTCCTGAGACTCGGTCTCCTCATCCATAAGAAGTGAAATGGTGACACCCTGCAGAGTTTTTGTAAGAATCAAGAGAACCTAAGAGAATGCCTGATACTCAATATATGTTTAATGAATTTAATAGTACAGAGCATGACAAAATACACATAACTTTGTTTGATATGCATTATGCCCTAACATCTCTGTTGTTTAAATTGCTATATCCTACTTTCTCTTGAATTTCAGGTACTATTAAATGCTATCTATAGGAGCTAACACAAGATTGCCGTGTAACTTACACATCAGGACATGTTTCTTTGCACGATCATTCAGTTATAAACTTCAGACTGAGGAAAGATTACAGAGTTACTTAATCCAATGCACTCTTATATTTCACAAATAAATAAATTCCGGTATATACATATGATGAAATTTTGCCGCATGCATCAACGTGAATGAACTGCACAGACATATCAGTGAGTAAAAAGTCAAAAACAAAAGAGCAGGTATGGATGATTTCATTTGCATAAGGTTAAGGAACATACAAAAACAAACGTACAGTGTTAGGAGCCAAGATAGCACTTTCCTTTGGGAAGGAGGGTGGGGTTAGTGACTGAAATGAAGCCCGAGAGGCCCTGCCTGGGTGTTGTGATGTTCCATTGTTTGATCTGGGTGGTAGTCACATGGGTATTTTCATCGTGTAAAAATTCACTGACACATAAGCACATGACATGACCACTTCTCTGTACTTTTTTTATACTTCCATAAAAATGTTTGTCATTTTAAAAAGGATACCCCCAAATATTAGCCACACTCCATGGTAGCTGCAGTGCACTTGTTTTGAAAATGGGAAGAGCGCGGCTGCAAGTGACTACCCCAAAGTCCTATAACAAATCCATGACTCAGAACTAAAACCTGCAAGTACTGATTTTCTTGCCAGGACTCCTGATTTATGTGTGTATAATGCTATTCCAAGTAAATATATCAGTGTCTTCTCAAGGAAAATGTTCCTTGGATCTGCGCTCGCAGAAGCTGGAATAGAATGCATTCGATGAAAGGCTGCTTTTTGGCCACATCCCAGCTATTACTCTGGCTGCTGGCAGAACATCCTCTGAATCTCTGAAAATTTGCAAATTAAGGCCAAGCCTCAATCTGCAGCTGGTGTAACACATATCTGTTTGAAATGAAATTTAGTTATGTTCTTTTTTCCCAGCTAAATTACACATAAAGGAGGAAAAAAACTGTTATGTATCCATTTAAAGTAACCATAATTCCAAGGCCACACAATGCAATTAAAATGCTGTAGGAAATCAGCCTACATGGCAATAATGCCACATTGCCAGATTTTCTCTTCCATCAGTGCTGAGAGGCTGGTCAGAGGAAGCCAGGAGAGGGCACCAACCCATCCTCCTTAACTGGAGGACCCAAGGCCCAGACATGAGCCCCAGGTTCCTTCTGCCAGGGACACTTTCCAGCAGACGGGCAGCTGTGCTTCTGAGAGGCCTCGACTTGCAGATCATCTGCTCAGGTACAGAGAGAAAGTGCACACAGTAATTTTACAGCTACAAGTCCTAATATCCAGCTGCACTTCACTGTTTTAAGTATTTAGATGGCAATAAGGCCGGGGCTATGCATAACTAGATGCTGATTTAAAATGCACAAGAAATCATGAGTTATGGCACAGATGTCTGCTTGAAAAAAATCTAAAGTATATCTGGACTTGACAAAATCTAAACTACTCATTTCATAAAATATTGCCACCTTGAGGAACTTGTGTAAGACTTATCAGTCTGTTCATTTTTCTTCTTACAAAATTAATAGAAAGCAACCTGTAAGTATCACTTTGAAATGCTTCATAATATCACTAAAGGCTAAAGTCAAAGTTTAATTGTCTCACATAGATTATATAAACGCAAGATCTTGAGGCCAGTAGCCAAGAAAACCTTGAAATAAGTCAACTTTAAAAAACATAAAAAGACAATTTTTCTTTAAATAGAACAAAAGACTTTTTTAAAAAACAAGGGATAAAAATACTGTATATAGATTTTAAGACACCATCCTAATGTAAATTTTACAGATACACCTGCCCAACCAATTACTGGGTAGCACAAGTTAATCTGGTCAACTTCCAATGAAAACATGAGTTATAGTGACAGGTAATTGTGGTTCAGTGAATGCTAATGTGACATCTAACTATCTGAACACTGGTCCTTAATGTAATGATTTTTAATTTTTTTAACATATCCATATTTCAAATCACAATTTCAAATTCCAGCATTTAAACAATGGAGCTCAGTCATAAAAAACAAAAAAGACACAATGCCAGAAGCAACCAGAGCACAGTCACCACGCATCTTCACTTCTTAAATCTCTGAAATCTTTTTGTGCACTTGCTACAAGTTAGATATAAACTTCACCGCAATGCATTGTAGGGCCAAAGGATTGAACTTCACAGAACTACCAATTTTCATTCAACGACATTCATTTAAAACAATAGCACTTTTATGCAAATAAAATTAATTTCATATTCATGTATTGTGGTTACAATACATGCTGTCATAGTAGGTTATGTTTTATAAGGCAAATATTATATATGAACAATTCATTCCCAGTGCATTTAATTTGCAAAATCAAGCAGAAATCAGGAGTAACAGATTGCAAGTTTGCAATTTATAAGGTGTTTTTTCTTTCTGGTTTTTTTATTTTTAAAGAAATATCTGGTGCTCTGGTCTTTCACATTCATCTCACAGGTGATAAAACAGGTTTTTATCAAGAACTGCAAAAGGTCTGGAATTTGCTTGCAAGCTAACAGGTTAGCGTTCCACAGTTTCATATATGTTGGCAAAGACTTGAGACCCTTAAGTAAGAGGAAAAAGATTTCAATACCCGCAGAGAAGCAGGCAGCATGAGCTTTATGTTCATATGAGTTCCCTGTGCCTCCAAATTCAATGTCTGCGATAGAAAGCAGCGACAATGGACGCTGCACACAAAGTGGGTCTGTGTCACAGCGGGTCTGTGTCACAGCTGAGGAATCCCAAGGTGGTGAAACCCTCAATCTTACAAAAAGAGCCACAAGCAAACCCACCTAACCTTTGTCCCTGAGGGAGCTTTTCTGGTCAGGAAACAGATCTGCGCTCTTCTCCAGAAGGAGACACTATCTCTAGCTTCTAAAGTCATTTGCACGGCTGGTGGGAATGCAGATTGGCGGAGCCACTGTGGAAACAATATGGAGTGTCCTCAAAAAACTAAAAATGGAACTGCCTTAGTACCCAGCGATTCCACTTCTCAGAATTTATCTGAAGAAACCCAAAACACTAATTTGAAAGAATACATGCACGCCTATGTTTACTGCAGCGTTATTTACAATAGCCAAGATCTGGAAACAGCCCAAGTGCCCATCAGTAGATGATTGGATAGAAAAGCTGTGGGACATTTACACCATGGAATACTACTCAGCCATAAAAAAGGAGGAAATCTTACCTTTTGCCACAGCATGGATGGACCTGGAGAGTATTATGCTAAGTGAAATAAGCCAGTCAGAGAAAGACAAATCCCATATGATCTCACTTATATGTGGAATCTAATGAACAAAATAAACCAGCAAACAAAATAGAAACAGACTCACAGTTGTCAGAGGGGAGGAGGTTGTGGAGCTGGGTGAAAAAGGTGAAGGAATTTAAAAAAAAAAAAGAACTCATAGACACAGACATTAGCATGGGGATTATCAGAGGGAAAGGAGGAGGGGGGAAGTAGAAGGGGCTAAAGGGGGAATAAATGTTGATGGAAGGAATTTGTGGAATGGTGGTGAACACAAAATACAATATACTGATGATATATTATAGAATTGCACTTGAAACTTATATAATTAACTAATATAACCCCAATAAATTCAATAAAAATAAATAAAATACTAAATACAAATAAATAAAGTCATTTGCTAGGCAAACATCCTTGAAAAATAACCCAGAACAAAAGCTGTCACAAAACTTGTAGAAACACTATGAATAATGTTCCCCAATAATTTGGAACTACATGCTCCATGCTTTTTAAGTTACTTTTAAATAGTTCCCCATGTTATCCAAAAATAAAGGTTTGCACTAGTTCTATGAGAACATTTTCCAATGATAAAGCTGTGTGGAGTTTGATGTTGCCAATAAGGAAATAATGCCTTTTTGATGGTAGAATTAATTTCAGTACAATACATATATTCTGGGCTATATCTTACACTGCCACAGTTATAACTTATTTGCATAAAATGACATTTTGAAAACACTGATTTGAATATTTAACAAGTATTACAAATATTTTGTATGTTTTAACTTAAAAAGAAGAAATTCAAATGCAAAGGAGAAAATACAGAGACTAACGTTTGGTCTATGAGGTGCTCCACAAAACCAATAAAATCTACAGAAAATTTTAAAAATCAGAAAATATACTAGAAATAGCCAAATTTTTGGTTTTCTGAAGAGTAGCAAAATTACCTGCCTCATTGTTCGAAACTATAAATATTGCCCAAAATAATGAGATCATAAAACTTGACAGCCTTCCCTGGCCAGTGTTGCTCAGTAGTTAAAATGTCAGCCCAGTTGGATTCTGGTCAAGGGCACATGTCTGGGTTGCAGGTCTGATTCCAGGCCCCAGCCAGGGCACATGCTGGAGGCAAGCAACCAATCCATGTGTCTCTCACATCAATGTCTCTCTCCCTCTCCCCGCCACTTCTACTCTCTCTAAAAATCAATGGGAAAAAATATCATCAATGAGGCTAACAAGAAAAACTTGACAGCCTGGGAGAATTTTAATGCTTCCAATTTAATCAAAGATAGTCTAACTCTAAGGGCTTACATCACAAGAATAAAAATATTTCAAGTATCTAAGAAGAAAGGGAGGGAGGGAGGGAGGGGGGAGGGACAAGCCTCCTTTAGGAGAAAAAGAAATTTATAAAAAGTTTTGCTCGAAAACCTTCAAAAACTAGATACAGATTTCTTCACATATATCCGCAGAAATAGAGAAAGAAAGAGGGGTGGGAAGCGGTAAGACATTTGGGTCTCTACGTTATTACTTAATAAAATTCCTGAACCAATTATTTTCTCCTTAGCCTAAGTAGTTGATGTTTATCTCATAGTTTTAAGTGGTACAATCTTAAAAGTTTACAGAATTATAACCTTCATGAAATTTTATTGAGGTTTGAGAGAAGAACACAGCCCAATGAAACCTGGTAAACCCACGGCCTGCCGGAAAATGTGTTCATAGTCTCTGTAAGTGGAGTGACGGGAAATAGTCGCACGCTACCAATATTACCTTTTTAACACCCACCACACTGGTACATAATAACCAAAGTATCATTTATTGGGTTATTTTTTTTTTTTTTTTTAAATAATGGCTGAGTGCTCTTGGATCATAATTAATAGCAGGCTGGAGAAGATCTGGTCATTACTTTACAGGAAATGTCTGACCTACAGGTCATCATATTTATTATAAGTTGTTCTAACCTCCTAAATATAGAAAATAAAAAGCAATTCCTGTTATTTGTTGAACAATTGTACATAATCATAAAGTTGATGCACTGTGAACAATATCAATACATTTAGCCACCAGATAAATGGAGCATAAGGGATGACACTGAAAAGTCATCGGACAGCATAAGCAGCCATATGGGAAACCAGAAAGGAGAGAGGCGGTGACTTAGGGCCTCTGCAGACAGACCTGGTTTACTAGCTGTGTGGGCCTGGATTGGCTCCCTTTCAGTTTCGTTATCTGTAGAATGGTGATGATAACCACAACGGTGTGTCATCACCACTGATGATAACCACAATGGTGTGTTATCACCACCACTCTACAGGATTTTTGTCAGGATTAAGTGAGATGTATTTAAATTGTCTATCACACACGTGGCAGAAACTCAGCAAACACTGGTTCATTCTGCTTTCCCATCTACCTACCTCTATGCTAATGCTACAATCCAGACTTTGAAATCTAAAATAGGGAGAGAAAAAGAGAACTGTAAGAAAAGAAGCCTTTCTTGAAGGAAGACACTAAATGCTTTGAAGGTATCACAGCAGACAGTTAAGTAATGAGTTTCATTCTCACCCATATGTTATGGGGAGAATTTTTATGGCCTCTCACCTGAACATTTTGCAGTCAATTTCGCTTGCTCTAGCAGCATTACTGGACATCTACCAAAATGCAGCCTCAACTATGGCACTCCAAATTAGCCAGTGTAACGGACAGAACAGGATTAATTCTGTTATTCGTATCATTACTATTATACAGATTTAACTCAGTTTCTCCATGGCAGTAAGAAAAGCAATTTGGTTAGTGTTCCATTAAAGTATCATTCATTTGATGAACCATCAACAATATTTACTGAGCGGCGGCTGAGAAAGACAGCCTCTTCCCTCCCTGGACTTTCAGCAATGCCAATGTGCTGGCCCCATCTACGATGAAGGCACCACGAGCCCCAGGTGCTGGGAGTTACAAAGGAAGCCCGAATCGTTAGCACCATCTTCACTCAACTTCCCACGGCCAGCAGCACAGACACACGCATTCATACACTCGCACACGCATTGATGATGAATAAATTAGGGTGTAATTGGTAATCAAGTCCAATAAGAGGTTTCCAGACCTGTTTTAAAATAGCTAATTGAGCCCGGCCGGCTGTGGCTCAGCGGTTGAGCATCGGCCTAGGATCCAAGCAAAAGGGGTTCGATTCCGGGTCAGGGCACATGCCAGGATTGCGGGCTCGATCCCCAGTCGGGGGCATGCGGGCTGCAGCCAATCAATGACTCTCTCATCACTGATGTTTCTATCTCTCTCTCTCCCTCTCCTTTCCTCTCTCTGAAGTCAATAAAGATAGTTTTTAAAAAATAGCTAATTGATATAAATGACATTCTGGAAAAGACAAAACAATTAAGTGGGATGGGGTGGGGTGGGGTGGGAAGATCAGGGGTTGCCAGGGGCTGGAGGTCGAGAGGAAGGGATTGACCAGGAAGAGGTGTAAAGGAACTTTGGGGAGTAATGGAATGTTTTCTATCTTGATTGTCATAGTAGGTACCTGACTATATCCATTGGTCAAAATCCATAGAATTATACACCTAAAATGGGTGAATATTGCTGTTCATAACTTACAGACCAATAAACCTGACCTGAATAAAAGCCAGCTAATTGGAAGAGGGAAAGAAAGTAGAGGGGCCATTTAGTGACAATAAATGCTAAAATTTATTCCCCAATAATACTCCATGAAGCTAAAATGCAGAGTTGTCATGAATCTTTAAAAGAACTTGCAACATTCTATATATGAATAAATTCTTAGACCCAATATCATTAGAGGTCAGAATGAACTGAAATTGTTATTGATTAAATACTGTCAAATTTCAGCTCCACATATAAGGCAATGGAAGGAAATGAGATCTATGAGCAAAGCAAAAACTTTGTTTTAATTAGGAATTTAAATGTTGCCTTCTCTTTAATAATTTTTTTCTTCACAGCTACAGGCTAAAATATAATCATACAAATATATAATTAAAATTACTGTAACAAAAACCCACAAAGAATTTCCAATTCCCAATACTGCTCTACATATATGTAAACACTTCATACTCTGAAGCATCTTAATTAGTACTTTATATAATTCCTGTGTAACCAGACACACCATGCAATTTATTATGTGCGAATAATAAGATTTCCTTATTTTGTATAATATTTCAGAGTTACAGAGCACTTTTCGGGTATAGTGTAGCCTTCAACTGTCACTAAAACATATGCAATAAAAAGTATTAAACCTGTTTTACAAATGAGGTAAGTGAAAAGCAACTGGCAACCAGGCTAGATAGTTTATCCATAGTCTAGACCAAAGGCTCTGAATTTAGACATGGGATTGAATTCAGGTTTCCTGACTCTGAATAATAATAGCTAGATTTACCTATAGACACATACTAAAGCACTTAATAGTACAATGCTGTGATTTAAGTACCATTAGTGTCTTCCTTAAACAAGTGAGGAAACTGAGATACAGAAGGGTTAGTAACTTGCCCAAGGTCACACAGCTAGAAAATGAAGAAATCCAAATTCAAACACAGGCAATAGAGCTTCAAACACAAGCAATAGCGCTTTAGGTTCCACCATCTACCACCAATTGTGTGTCACAGCATCTTCTGTTATTCCTGCATTGGGCATAAGGACCACTCTAACCAAAGTACACACCACTCAAGTTTGTTTTCATGGAAACTGAATTAAATTAACAAGTAACAAGTTAGAATGATCAGTGTTTCACTTCTTTTATATAGATAGGGCTTCAGATCTGATAGAGAAAGTGAAATGTTTTTCACCCCATCCTGACTCCTGATGTTGACCATTTTCCTAATCCATTTAAGCCCAATGGGATACACAGAGTGTAACCTGCACTGCTCTGTTATGAGCACTCAACTTCCTGATTTCCCGTTCCTCTATTATTCCCCTCTTAGCAACTTCTCTCCAACTTTGAAAAACCCACCTTCTACTTCCTTTGTCGGTACATCCAAGCCACAAAGAACAACTGAAAAAAAAAATCACCATGAGATTGGTTCTACCATGAAGTCTCGACCTCCAAGGTCAAGTAGAGCGTCAGTACCACTTAATAATCTTTGTCATACAGTTCAGCTTTCTCTCCCATTTACCCACAGCTGTTATTCCAAAGCCTCATTATTTTCCTCAGGTATCTTCTCATATCTCTTCATATCTTTCAACACATGAACTTTTCTGGAACTTGATTAAAGAAATTGAACCATCAGATATAGACTCTTCAACTCTCTGTCCCCAAGTACTGTAATATATACTATAATATACCTATTACCTCTTTTGTCCCATACTACCTTACCTCCACTTTTTGAGAAAAAATTGCTTTTCCTCTTGTTTCCAATTAGTGCCCCAATTAGGTTTTTCACCTCAATCCCCCTCATCTTCTTTGGGCCCTCTTTCCTCATTGACTTTCAATTTTTCCAGTATCTTAAAATTTCCCTCTCCATTGCTTTTTCCATTCAGCATATAAATGCTAAAACCTTTTTTATTTTTAAAAATTCTTCCCTTAATTTGTGTCTGACTATCTCTCTTCACAATCAAATATCTTGAAAGAGTAGATATCTGCTATCTCCTCTTTTTTACCTCTTCTTCGCTTCTCAAACTAGTGTCAAATGTCTTCTCCATCAAAAATGACCTTGAAAAAAATGCTTGTAAAATAAGCTCAATATAGTAGTTGACTGTGGCTGGGGATGGAGGGAGGGGCATGAGGAAACCATTTGGGGGTGATGGAAACTATCTGTATCTTCATTTCACATTTGTCAAAACCCAATGAATTGTACACTTTAAAAGGGTGTCATTTATCATACATAAATTATACTCAATAAAGTTGATTAAAAATAAACTCAGTGTGACAAGAGTTCTAATGCTAAAAAAATACTTAAAAAATGAACTAGAAGTAAATGGACTAGAGTTATCAAAAGGTAAAATAAAATAAATTATGCAACTAAACACTAAACTGAGACATGAGTTTCCTCTCAGCCAAGTCAAAAAGGGAATAAGAATAATACTGACTTAGAGAAATTTATTCCTGGTATGAGAGTTCAATAAGAAAAGTATCACCTAGTCTTTATACATGAGATTTTAGGTAATGTAAGAGCTTTAAAATATATAGAAGTAACATTTAATTGAACATTTTATTTATCACCTTCTGTTTAAAAAAAATAAATGTGTAACATTAAATTATTACTCAATGAAAACATTTCTACAGTTACTGATATAACCTGAACTAGGCTTCTTACTTTCTGACAATAAAATAGATAGGCACAGAAGAAAAATCATTTTCCACATGCCAGGGATTTTATTTATATAATCTCATTTCATCTAATATGCATAATAAAAGCTTGTTAGATGAAATAAAATTACTTAGAGTGGTTAAATAACAGAGCTAATATGTACTAGAACCGGAATCAGTTCTCGAATCTGTCAAGCTTTAAAATCCTTCCTCTATGCCATATACATCCACTCATCTCAAGGAGTGGATTGTCAACAAGCCCATTAAACGATCTCTCTCAGATATCAATCGTCTGAAGAAGTCATTGGCAAATGCTGGGTCACAGGCAATTTGTCCTCACGTTTACTGATGTGTGCATGAAGTACCAATAGCCTAGGGGACAGGAGAAATAAATGTGCTTTAGCCACCAAGAAATGCGAGAGTGAGAGTGGCCCACTTGTATTCTCTCTCGGTTCTCCTAAATAATGTGAACCAGAGGAGGATTTTCAAGAAAGCAAAAAAATACATAATCAGTCTTGATTTTATTGAAGCCTTCGGGCAGTTATTGGTGTAATCCCATATAATATAGGGACAGAAAAGAATACCTTCTTTGGCCATAAAGCACTTGATTTTTAATAAAAGCTACATTTTTATAGGAGCACATAAAATGTGTTAGCTACAAAATTCATTCTCAAGTTCAATTAATTACCTTGTTGGGTAGAATTATTTAGTAGGATCCATTTGCAGAATGGAAAGATTTCCATTTTAGTTTTCGTTGAGCAGACTCAGAACTGTTCTCTCTGATGACAATGAGCGACTAACTCAGTGTTCCCTGTGTAACAGAGAAAACGTAGGTGTCTTCTCAGCATACAACAGAGAATTCCTTGAATTCATTTTCGAAATCACAACTCATATCCAATATATCATGAACCCTGGCAGTTCTATCCTTAAAATATAGCCAAAATTCCACTACTTTTCCACACTCCACTACCCACACGTTACAATCACCACTTAGATGATCTCTATAGCTCCATCCTTACCCCCGCACAGTATATCCGCACACCACAGCCAGAGGGACCCTTTTGAAACACAGTCATGCGCCGCTTAATGACAGGGATTCATTCTATGAAATGTTTTGTTAGGCGATTTCATCACTGTGCAAACCTCATAAAGTTCATTTAGACAAACCGAGATGGTGTAGCCTACTGCACACCTAGGCTAGATGGTGTAGCCTATTGCTCCTAGGCTACAAACCTGTACAGCATGGTACTGTAAGAATGCTAGAGGCAATTATAACACAATGGTAAGTATTTTTGTATCTAAACATAGAAAAGGTACAGTAAAAATATTACATGAAAGATTAAAATGGTGCTCCTGTGCGCACAGAGCGCGTACCATGAACGGGGCTCACAGGACTAGAAGGTGGTCCGGGTGAGCCAGTGCGCGCGTGGTGAATGAATGTGAAACCTGGGGCATTCCCGTACACTACTGTATGCTTCACAAATACTGTACACTTAGCTACACTAAGTTTATGAAATGTGAATAAAGTTGAATCAAGCACAAGAGAAAATTATGCAGTCAAGAGACACCTGAGGCTGCTGCCGGCTCAACGTGACGTAAGTAGAAAGAGCAGACTCTAAAATAACAGGTGAGTATACTAAGCACATAAACCAGCAACACAATCATTTATTATCACTATCAAGGACCATGGACTCCACTAACTGTATGTGCTATGCTTTTATATGACTGGCGCCCAGTAGGTTTGTTCCCACCCCAGCATCACCACAAACACGTGAGTAATGCATTGTGCCGTGACATTACGACAGCCACGACATCACTAGGAATATGAACTTTTCCTCTCCATTATAATCCCATGGCACCGCCGTGGTACATGTGGTCTGCTGTTGATCAAAATGTCATTATGCAGTGCATGGCTGTACAAAACGGATATGTCACTCCTCTGAAATGTTTCAAAGGTTTCCCATCACACTCAGGTTGAAAAATTAGTCTCTATGACCACTACCTACATGTACGTGCACATACACACATCTGACCTCACCGTCTACCACGCTCCTCTTCACCCCAATGCTCTTCTTGAAGCACCTGCAGCATCCCAGGCATTCTCCTCAATGCCTTAGCGCTGTCTGCTCCCTCTGCTTGGAATCCTCCTTCCCCAGATGTCCCAATGCTCACTCCTTGAATTCAGTTGAGTCCTTACTCAAACATTCGTTTACAGAGAGGTCTTTCCTAATCACCCTATTTTAAATTGCATCACTGTCTTTCCCTGCTTTGTTTTTCTCCTCAGCACATAGCACCATCTCACATATTATGTATTTTATCTTCTTGTCTCTCTCTCCCTACTGAAATAGAATGTAAGCTCTGTGAAGACTTGTCTATTTTATTCATTGCTGTGTCCCCAAAATGTAAAAATCAAAATAAATATTCGTTGAGTGCACATAATTGTACAGCTGAATGAATGGAATCATGGCATCTACACAGAGAAGAATCCTTATCTTCTTGTTTGCTACAGTGGAAGAATGAATGTTTACTACTTCTAATACTGTTGCCAAATTGTCTACTGTATGTTTAAAATAACTAAGAAATTGGGGCAAAAGTCTGCTTTACATGGTTAAGCACTGGAATTATAAGTATCATAAAATAAGTCCTACACTCCCTGATTTTAACAATGTTAGTATTATACAGATTTTCAAAAAGCATTTATTAGGCTATTATTTACAGATATAGTCCATAATTACCTTCTGACATGGAAAAATAATAATCTAATTTTTTTAAAATAATAATAAATAATGAGGGAATTAAAAAATATTGTCCTTCAGTGTGTTTTCAGTAAATACAACAGATATAAAAAATTCATTAAAAAATAGATGTGTATAAATCCTACTTGTTTCTCCTGCAAAATATTAAATTGTCATCTAATCTCATAACTCTTTCAGAAAAAAACTGAGTTTCAATTGGATACCCACCAGCAGAACAAACTCTCATCCTTGAAGCAAATGGACAGAAAAAGGGGATGGTGGAACAACCTCCTGTACAGGACCTGTCTTAGGACTACTATCTTTCACCAGTAGTAACCCAGCAAGTCAGAGGTGCTTATACAACTAAGACGTACATCAAATGACCTAGGAAGTAATGGAGATCAAGGTAGAGAAAGGTGAGACACCATGGCAGAAATCCAAGAGTGTTTCCCATGATTTGGAGTGCAAGGAGGGATAATTAAATCAAGTTTGAGGAGACTAAAGGAACTTATGGCACAGAATCAGTAGAATCAGTAAAATTACTAGGGGGAAAAATGGTCCACCCTTGTCAGACTGTACATACTCATTTAGACAGACCTTGTATCTTCAACAATAAAATCTCATCACTGCTGGTTTTTTGTTCGCTTGTTTGGTTGGTTTTTTTTGGCTTTTGTTTTTTGGCCTGGCTTGGGAATGCCCTGCCCCTATATAGTAAACCAGACAGAAATTTCCCTTCTCTAATTGCAGATACATCTTGATACGAACGTTCTCATATTGTTAATGTGTATCCTACTGAAAATATTAAGAACTGTTACTAAAAAGGCAAGTGATTCTTGTAACCAAAAATCTTCCTGGATTCTTAGTCACCATTTTATAATTAATTATTTGGCTTGATATCAACGGCAATTTATGTCTCTATGATTTCATTTGCAAAAGTTGTCCCATGAACACCAACAGTGTTCCAATACTTGATAATGACTGAGTGTGGAGACTTCAGTGGGATTTAGTAATTCATTTTTTAGAATGTTGAAAATGATTTAACCTAATTTGTGGCATAACATTTAGTATGTTCTAATGAACGTGGCACATGTCACCTTTAAAACTTTGCCAGAGTGGTTTTGTTGTCATTGTTTTGGTTTGCATACTTTTGAATGAAAAATACAAAAAAGAACGCTGATGATATAATACTCATGAAACGATCTTCCAGAATTAAGGCCTTTTATTACTGTCGAAATTTTATCAAGGTCTTTTTTTGGTGGAATATGCTAACTGAAAAAGTCAATCTCAATCTCTCTCTTTCTGTCTCTCACAATATTTATCTAACCACAGGATAAGATGACAGGCACATGGGAAAGTAAGACCGATGTCTGCTTATCTACGACCCTATACAGCTGCTGACAGAAGAAATGCCTCCCTAAAGAGATCAGCACGCTATGAATTACCTACTATTTAAAATGTCAATCATGGACTTGAAAAAATATATTCCCTATATTAAAAATTTACTAAAACATCCCTGGTTCAGATTTGTGTATAATCTGACTCAAGATACTGAGTGTCAATGGAAATCTAAGGAAAAACTCTAGCTGAGAATTACCATCTCAGGCAAGGGCCTAGCTATGCGGAGCTCATCATTAACTGGCCTCTTGATTAGACAGACTGCTCTAAGGCTTCTAAGAAGCTGTTCTTTGACTGTGTCATCTTAATATGATAAGTAAGCTTAACCAGGCATTTTTCTATTTGAGTTGTGTACTAGTTGTCATGAAAAAGAGGCCCATATATTTATATAAATCCAAACCAGATTTTCTATGAATCATACTCTGAAAAGATTACTGTGACTCCAAAATTGTCTAATATTTATGTATGATCTCCTGGATTACTAGACACTATATTCTGAAAATGTTACCAAATTTACTAAATAACATCAAGCTCTCTCTGCAGCCACCCACCTTATTTCCTTTCCCCATTTAGAACTAAGAAAACAAAGGAAATAGTGAAGTAAAAATATACAGTAGTAAAACTCTAATAAAATTCGAAAGATAAAGGACTATTGACATTTCCATTACCAATTATGTTTTATATCTCAATCTGAAGAATATAAAAATAGTAACTAGTAAGTTCATTGGGAGCAGTCAAGGTATTGTAATTAGAATGTCTCATGGAAAATGCTAGTGGAACTAGACAGAACCTGTTCAATGTTTTAGCTCTAACATCCACCAGCTATGTGACAATGGTCAAGTTGTTAAGCCCTTGAAAATCCCATTTCCTCGTCTATAAAACAGGATGCCAACAGTGACATCACATGGGTGCTTTCCACAGCTCCTGGCACACGTTTAGTGTTTAATAAGTGTTCAATGCTGTTACTGTGTTTTAATAACAATCTGTAGCAGGGACTGCTACTTGACTACCAATGGCCAATCCCCTTGTTTTTAGTGTTAGAACTCCTCATTTATATATATATATCTTAATTGATTTCAGAGGGAGGAAGGGAGAGGGAGAGAGAGAGATAGAAACATCAATGATGAGAGAGTCGTCATTGATCGGCTGCCTCCTGCATGCTCCTGATTGGGGATCGAGCCCGCAACCCGGGCATGTGCCCTGACAGGGAATCGAACCGCGATCTCCTGGATTCTAGGTCAATGCTCAACAGCTGAGCCACGCCCAACAGGGCAGAACCCCTCATTTTTAACTTAACATGTCCTTATGAAATAAAGACTACATTTTCCAACATCCATTGCAGTTTGGTGTAATGTAAGAAAGCTTTGGCCAATGGGAATTTCTTTTTAAAATGCTTCATACATGACTTCCAGGATATACCCTTAAAAAGAGAGAACAAAGTCACAGATCATTCCAGATACTGACACATGGGAAGGAAAGCTTTAGTCCATGCTTTTCAATCAGGAGTATACATCAGAGCATTTTAATATAGCCTCAAAGCAGAGGCCCCATGGCTGAAGGTTGAGATTCAGCTTGTCTAGAATAGGGCCCATAAATGTGAATTAAAACACAGTCCCCAGATGATTCTGATATGCATGTGTAGTTTAAGAACAGTTGCTATAAGATCTTCACCAAGTCTCATACATCTAGAATATGAACAATAAAAATGTCAAATAGTACACTGGAAACTCTGCAAACTGAACAGCACTCAGACTATCCTTAAAAGAGCCAAATAATACCTGATCATATGACATAGTACAAAAGTTCCTTCTCATTTATTCTTTCTACACAATGACTTACTACGTTTACTTACGAAAACCTGTCTCTTAAATCTTCTGTTTCCCATCCAGAACCTCAAAGTCTCTACTGATGTAATCTATATTTCCCCTAATTGCATTTGTATGCAGGTTTATCTGAACACATAAGTAAACATCAGCGAGTGAAATGAGTCTTGATGAGCCCTTTGTCACGTCTTCAATACATGCTCTAGGGTGGCTGCACACCTCCAGATGGAGTCACCTCCATATATTTCATATAGAGTCATCAACCACCAAAGTCACCCTTCTGGAGCAGTGTTTCTCAATCAGGGGTGATTTTGTAAAGGCACATTTGACAATGTCAGGAGACATTTTCAGTTGGTACAACTGAGGTGCTACTGGCATCCAGCAGGTAGAGTCCAGAGAAGCTGTGAAACATCCTACCATGCACAGGACAGACCCCCAGAACAATAAGTTATCCAATCAAAACCCAACAGTGTCAAGGTTGAGAAACTGTTCTGAAGGGTACGGAAAGGGCCCCTGCCCCTACAGATCTGTGGTTAGAATGCCCAAAATACAGTCTCTGAAAAGCATCTCACAGCCGCACAGAAAACAAGCTCTGTGAGAAGAGAGACCACGCCTGTGCACACCACCGTGAGTGCCCTACAGACATTCAGCCTTAACGACTGTGAGATGACACAGTGGAGCAATGAGGGACACGGCTCTGCAGCCGGACCACGTGAGCTGGAGTCCCGGCTGGCGTGTAATACTGTGTCATGAGGAGCACGTCATGTCACATCCCTGACCCTGTCACCTCGTCTGTAGAATACAAAAAGTATTGTGATAGAAAACTTCCTAACATATTGTTATGAAGATTAAATGAGATAATTCATGTGACATTCTTAGAACAATACCTAACACATAATAAATGATTAATAATACAGTGCTATTTTAAAACAGAATAACTTGAATAAATGAATGATTTTTGTGATGCACCAATAGTACAGGAAATTTCCTCTTTTCGGTCTTTTAACTCTTAGGTCCTTTTTCTCCACCTCACCTTTAATCAGAGCCTGATAACTAGTAGGATGTAACTTTTTTTTATATATGGACATAGATGATATACATAGACACCTTTGTGTTAATGGTATAATCTCTACGTCTTGAAATACCTTTCTCTCCCTGGTTTTTTCCTGGAAGCAAGTCTTCTATAAACCTAAAAAGATTCCATATTCCCACAAATGACAGAAACATAAAGAAATATCCCTTACACCCACCTCACTTTTCGCTCATAATGAGGTTATAAGTCACATGCACAATGTTGGTAAGCACAGAAAAAATAAACACTATAAATTTCAGCAACACTTTTCACAGTGGCCTCATGTCGGGGTGACCAAATGAAATAGCAGTGCTTCCAGTCTCCCTCTCTAAACTGTCCTGCTCAGCCTCTGCAAGCTGCCTTTTTAAAGCTGCTTCCACAAAAGCTCCCTCCTGTGCTCTTTCTCCCACTAAGCCTGCTCACTAGCAAGATATGAACTTACTCTTGTGAGAATAGCTGCCACGTGTTGAGAGCTTTTATGTGCCCAGTACTGTGCTGGGCACGTCACTTTTAAGTTTCTCAACAGCATTACAAGGCATACACTGTAATCCCCATTCTATAGAAGAGACTATGGCTCCAGTCAAGAAACCTGCTCCTCATAAGTGGTTGAATCCAAAATCCAACCCAGTTCTGCCAAATATCAAAGCTATTTCCTTCTCTCCTTCTTTGCCTGCCTGTGGTTGACTCCTTGATGGCCTCCTGGAAGGCACACATCATTTAACAGAATCCCTCCCTATCCGGCGAGTCTCTGACACAGGACTACATCACTCACTGGCCCTAGGAGAAGGGAAAGTAAAAGAGCTGCTGTAAGCACTCCTACATTCCCACAGAGGCCCTTCAGATGGAATCCCTCATTGAATTCCTGAAAATAAATAAATAAAAATAAAATAAGACCACTCTCCCATTCAGGCAAAGTGACCTTGTTTCAAATGGTTACTTTTTCCCCTCTGAAATTCTGAGAGACACTTCTGTACCAATTCTAGGCATGTGTGGAGATAACCTAACTTTCAGCCTGACTTACCATTTAAAAGATTTACATTTCATCAGAGAGCCACATATAATAAATGTGCCACTAAAAAAAAACCCAAAAAACTCAGTATTTCTTCATTTTCTTTCACTGGTATGACAGGAGTGTGTACTTGTGAAGTGGGAGGGGAAGAATAATGTGAAGCCTTTCCTTCTGGCCAATCCTCCACCTGAACCTAGAACTCTGTGGAGAACCCTGAGAGAACAGGAGGAAGCGAGCAAAGAGAACACCTGCCAGAAGTAAGGGCGCTGTACTAACACACCATCGTCTCAGCCAAGCAACCTGACACTTCGAGGTTGTCTCTGATTCACTACTTTTATTCCTTTGTCACCCACACAAAGCACTCAGTAAGACCTATTGATTTTTCCTTCAGATGCATCCTCTATCATCCATGCTTCAAATATTTACTGAGTGACTGCTATTGGCAAGGAACTGTGCGAGAGACCATGGACTAATAATATTGTACTGTGTGTCACACACACACACATACACACACATATACTGGGGAACTCACAGAAATGACATATATACCATACGTATACATTATATCTGTATATTTGTACCATACTTATACACTATATGTGTATTGCATTATATGTATATGAGTCTGTTTTTCACTTGGAACAGTTCTTGACCTCACAGCTCTTGCAATCTAATAAGTAAGAAAAGATGTATGGAAAACAGCAATAAGAATTTATTAAGACAATGACCCAAGGAGAATTCCAACTGAAGGGCTATTATAGTTCTAAGAAGCAAAAGGGTGAGACTGGGGCAAGGCTTCATGAGGACATGAAGCCTAAAACTGCTTAGAACATAATACTCTTATGCCAGTATAAAGTATACCGATATTGTTTAGAATCTTAATTCAGTAATTGACCCAAGGCATTTCAGGGAGTTACATTAAAATTGTTTCATTGTCATGTGAAAAAGACATGTGGACTGTCAGTGGGTGTATTTGTCTTTACCAGGTCTAAATCCACATTCTCCAGGTTTGATTATGACCTTCTCGTGGGCTTTTAAAACTCTAGGCTTTCTCCCCTCCAAGCTGTTTGGCACTCTTCTTCAAAGTTAGTATTTCTACAACCTTACTTTCATCATGTCATTCCCTTATCCTTTGGGGATCCTTATTTATCTCCACTTCCAATCTAATGTGCTCTTTCTGACCTCACTCTACCTATTTAATTTCATTTCCTGCAACTCCACCTTGAGTCTTCCTTGGGATTCAGGCTAGTTGAGTACAAGTTTTGGAGCTCAACTGCCTGGGTCTAAATGCTGGCTGTGCCACTGGTGGGCCACACAAGAATGAACACGTTAGGTATTCGCTCTCCTGGTGTTTAATTTTCCTCATCTTGAAAATGGGGATAACAGTTCTTGCCTCAAAGCATTACATGAAATATTAAACGAAATGATGCTTAAAACAGTGCCAGTAAATACTCAATGAGTTATGTTTTTATCTGATGTTTTTGCTTAAAAGTATAATTTCCCCTTTCTTGATAATGCCATGCTGTTTTTCCTTTGAAAAATTACCCCTCCCCAGGTTCCATCTGCCCCTGATAGGTGCACCAATTAAGAAGCCCCAGCATCTGCATCATCCCTGGAGGTGGACACTCTATGCAGGCAAAACAAATTGTTCTCTCTCTCTCTCTCCTGGGATTTTGCAGACTACAGCTAAAATAATCTGATGACAGTGCCTCCAAAAGATTGTTATTGGTATCTGCTGTCTAGATCCTCAAGGCTATCCTTCCCCAAACATAATTGTTTAATTCTTCATTTCTGTGAGTTGTCCAGGATCCTACTATTGATTTTCCCTATTGCTTAAATTTTCTTGAGTTGCTTTCAGATATTTTCACCAAACTAACTGATATTAATCTTCTCACTCTGAAGCAAACCTCATGGTCATCCCTTCCTTGGACACTCTCTTCACTTCACAAAGAAAGCTCTCTAATTTGCCTTCTACCTACCCAAATTCACCCATCCTTCAAGATCCAATACTTTTTAATAATTACCAGTGCCCTCATTGATCTCTTTCTCTGTTCTTTGGCATCTAACATAACACTGACTTTTCCTTTCCTTTATAAACCACTGTTTGTACCATTACTATTGTATGGTACTGTGTTTATCATGTCTCAACAGCTGACTCCTAAACCCCTCGGAAACAAAATCTATAACTTACACATGGGTTTATGTATAGCATTTAATATGGACCTAGGCCCAGAGAAGACATTTTGTATCTATTCATTTCTAATGACAGTTCATTTAATAGTTTAGAATTTTTCCTCTTGCTCTCACTCAAAGTCCTACATCTATGTGAACTTACGAATTCTGGCTAGTCTGTTCTCTCTTTGATCTTCTTAATTATGCCAGAATCCTCCAATTTTGTTCATTATTGAACACAGTTGCTCAATATATATTTGTGAATACATGAAGAAATGTTTTCTATGGGTTTAAGAAATATGGTAGAAATAAATAATGTTCAGTGCCATGTGGACGGTACATATGAATAGTCATTGGTTTTAGGCATTTTCCAGCTCTTCTCCAAATTAAATCTAATCAGAAAATGACTGCATCTCACAAACCCAGAGAGTTTCCTTCCTGCCATCTGGTCAGAAATGGAAGTCAAGAAACATTAGTAGGTGGCAGTGGCTGAGGACACACAGTACCATCAGCACTTGTGATGTCTGCTTCCACTCTGATTATTCAATTTTATTTATCCAACTGAACACAAAGAATTTTCATGAATAATATTCAATTCTCCGGCAAAGAATCTTTCTCTTTGTTTCCTGCAAGTCCCATCTCCAGAAATATTAATATATCTCAACCAAATATCCTCGTTAGTCTTCCTGAAATTTGCCGTCAAATCCTAGAAGAATCATTTGAATCTGAGTAACATCAACCCTTAGACTATGGTTTGCTTCATCATTTGTTCTATATCATGGTTACCCACAGATTTTTCCCTGGACTGATGCACATTTTGTGTCTGAGGCTAGATGCAAAAGATCGGCTACTTTTTTTCATGTCAGCCGCAATCAAAGCAACTCCACTTGTTTGCCATACATCCACTGACTGCCTCTTCCTTGATCCTCAGGAAAGCTGAGCTACATCAGCATAGCTGCCTTAATCAAACAGGAAAACAGATCTAGTCAGGTAAGTAATAGAGAAAAGGTACTGAGTATTTTGGCAAATGTGATAAGACATTTTATATTATCCCCATTCTTCTTCAGAAAGCTCCTGATATGATCGGAAGCCTGCCCAAGTGGTTCTGTCTGCTTAC
Source organism: Miniopterus natalensis (assembly GCF_054644295.1). NCBI lineage: Eukaryota > Metazoa > Chordata > Mammalia > Chiroptera > Miniopteridae > Miniopterus > Miniopterus natalensis. Next base: position 125,811,591 of record NC_142082.1, read on the forward strand.
ACAATAAAATTAAAAGTCTTTATCATGACATACAAATCCCTTCCAGATCTGGACCTTACCCAAATCTCCAAACTCATCTTTTATCACTTCCCTCCTCAATATTACATAAGAATCTATCTCCTTTAAATTATAAAGGTTTGGCAAATCAGTCCTTTAAAGTAAAATCCTAAAGAACTAGAAGGAAAAAAGGGCAGAAAAAAATAATAATAATAAATCTAAAGTCAGAAAGGAAACAGTAAAAAAGGAAAAGCAAACCTTTTTAGATTTTCACATTATATACTATTCCTTTACTCTAAATATGCCACGACTATATCTAAGAGACGACTAGACTGATGGCCTCTACTATTTACCACCCAAAATCCCAGCAGGAAGGCTAAGGGAAAGATCACAGCCAGAATCATCTCCACTGCTCTACCAAGAGAGAAATGGACCAGGCTTGGCACCATACAATCCATCACACATATTATCAAGTATAAACATACTACAACCATGAATACTCTACATTGACTAAACTATTCTGTGTTGTAGGTTTGCTTCTTCCTTCCAGTTTTTCCCTTAGCTGCTATTAGCCTCGACTCTTAAACCTCAGGGCAGTTGATAAGTTGTGGATTATATAACAACATCCGTTATCATTCATCATGAATCCACTATCAGCCTCGGCCAGGCACCAGGGGATGGAGATTTGCTGAGGCTCACAGGCTTACACCAATGTCCCAATGGAAACATTAGGGCTGAGTAGGTCTACAAGCTCCTCCATTAACTAAATTTTGCCTACTCAGGCTTCCCTCTTCCACCGTTAACATGTCCCTCCAGACAACCATTCCACCTACTGTGTGACTAATCTTTATTATCAACAGCTCTTATCCCTTACACAATCCCGACGCCCGCCTCTTCTGTCCACATTCTAATCCTTGTTTAGACCAGCTCTCATCCACACTCAGAGCCAGAGAGAAAGGTGAGAACTTTCCTAGATCTGCCATTACTGCTTTCATACCACTGTCCCCCCACTTCCAAGCAAAAAAATCTCTCCTCTTTTGAAGTTCATGGCTTTCACTAATTCTCTTCCCCATCTAGGAGGACTTCAGGTGACACTCACACTTCAAGAGTCTGAAGCCTGGCTTATAGCTTCCTTACCCATCAGTATTCGTAAGAAGTTCCCTAAAACGTCTTTGAAGTTTGTTCTAATATGGGCTCACAGTTACCTTGTCTCTGCTCAATCCATGATTCTATCCTCAATCCCCTTTATTCATCCAACTTTGCAGTAACAGGCTTAGGATTCCTCCAACTCACCCTGAAATCTGAAATCTGAAATCCTCCTATCACAGGCCTTCTTTCCCCCTCATTCCTTTCATAACTCCAGGACTACCTTTTATTCTCATGGTGCGTTCTATTCTTCAACCATCCCAATCCTTTGTTCACGAATATCACTTCGATTTTGGGTTGACTTGCCTCTCTGGGTACCATGGGCTACAATTTCAACAAAACTTTGTCATTCTAGATGTCTTACCCACTTGACTGCTGACCATGGGTGCCTTGTCTCCCAAGTTTACCCCCACTCCCATATCTTCTGTCTTTAATCCTATTCCTAGGTTCTTAAAATGTGCAGGAAGGTCTAAATAACGTTGGACATTTCCCCAACAAAAACAAGCCATTAAACATCAGGTAGCCCTTGGCTACTGTCTGGAAACTTTCTGGTTCCCTTCTTATAGATTCAGCCCTCCTAAAGTGTGAAAATCACTTATAATAGTCTCTGCACAGATGTATTTTCTTATTCCTTCCCTGAACTAGCACTCTTAAAAACATAGTCTACGATCACTGTATCCATTTCTTCACTCTACACTCACTCCTTCACGGAACCTATCATCTCCATTCTGCCACACGAATGAAATTTAAGAAGGCTCATCAATTGTATTCTTCTTCTTTCTAACTTCTCAAACTTCTTGACTCCAATAAATCCCTGAACTGGCCACATTGCCTGCTGACAAGACCTCACTGGGTGATCCAAGCTTGGCTCAGGCATATCTCTCACGCTGAAGTGAGCTAAGTGCCGTAATCCCAAGACCACCATGCACACGGCAGCAGACCACCCAACCAGCTCAGGCCCACCTAGCTGACAAGCCAGCTATCACAGCTCACCAAAAACACAGAGACTTTGCTTTACTGATGGAGAACAGAAACAATCCCTGATCTTTCAGTTTATAAGAACCACCCATTTCTCCTCCTTTATGCTAGATTCTCCAGAGCCTGGACTCTGCCCTGAATTCAGTTCCTTGTTTGGCAGGAAAACTTTTCCCCTCAGTACTCAACTCTCTTTTCACCTACATCTTCCACCAGAATGTCTTAAAGTGGTAATGTCTGTATTACAACATTTATTATTGGTAGTTCAAGATTGGTCAAAAGTACTTATCAATTTTCATGCCCTATATATTAACCTAACCAGAAGTTTTAGAAACCACCAACATCGGGGTCTCTCTGAAGAGAACTCATTTAGATGTTCAATGGACTTTCACTGAGTACCTACCATTGCCTAGTACAAAAGGAACTGCTGGTCTTAAAAGATGAACAAGACAGTTTGCCTGCATTCAAAGTGTTCACAGTCTAGCCGAGCAACAAGGCCAGGAAGAAAAGACTATGAACCGCGAGATAATGACTATGAGGGATGATGGCACACGGTATTCTAAGAGTAGAGAGAAGGCAGATGACTAACTCTTCCTGGGGGAGTCAGGAACCCTCTACTTGTATTCCGAATAGCTTTTAATCTACTCTTTTGTTACTATTTTCTTTCACTGTGGGCCATTATTATATTTGTACTGCAATCTGACCAGAATGTCTAATGACAAAAAGACTCCTATTATTAACATGGGTATTTATAAATTAGAATATATGCTTATAGTACATTAACCCACAGTCCTCTACTTCTCTTGTTAAAATGAGGCTTAAATTTCATTTTCAGTAGGAAACTACACAGAATACGTGTTTTAATACACATACATGTTTTAAATGTGTATACATAGTATCATCACTAGAATCCTGAGCCTCAGAAATGTTCATCACGTATATGTGTGTGTGTACTTTCCTGAGTGTAGGTTTACGTATATGCATATACACCACCACAGTAAATTTTCTGCATTTTTCCCATGGTAGTCAGTTCACACAATAAAGCTAAATATCCATCTGGGGCACTTGTAGTATATTTTTTCCAGCATTCCTTGTCTAGAAACTCCTTTTTTTTTTTTGCCACACTCTCCCATCTACAGATGAAGCAGAAGATGCCACGTTCCTATTACATGACTCCACATGTGCATCCTCTAGTCACAGTGACCAGAGATGATCCTGTGATGCAAGCAAGGGCAACCAAGACGCTCCCTATATGTTTGGGAATTTATAAAGGTTCCTTTCCCTCTTGGGGCCTTCACTGCAACATGGAAAGCTTGACAACTTTTGGCAGCAATAGTCCACCATGTGAATTAAACAATAGAGGAAGCCTGTCCTTGGTGAGAGAGGAAAGCAAAGCAGAAGCAGCATGGACAAGGACCTGAACTAGGATTCCCAAGTTTCTCACAGTGCTCCAAGCCCCAAGTCCATCTCTGACCTGAGGTTCCTTGAGATACCCCAATAACTTTATAATAAATTTCCTTTTTTGCTTAAGCTCAAATTGAGATTTTGTAACTTGCTAATATAAAGAATGCTGACTAATGAAATTCTCTATAACCAGTTATAACAGTGTAGGTTGTATATCCAAGAGTTGGCCAAGGCAAATGAAAACCCTCATTGGTTGTGACAGCCAATTCATAATACACAGTGTATATGGAGAAAGGAAACTACAGAGCTGTTATTAACTTAAATCTCAAAGTCAATCTTGAGTCTTTGCTCTTTTGCTTCCTCACATTTACTTTTTCCTATCTTTTATCTCTCGCCAAATACTACCAATTCTTCCTTTAAAATGCCTTTCATATCTATACTATGTTATTCATTTAAATTACAACTACTCTAGTCCAGAGTTTCTTAGTCCAGAGTTTCTGGACCCCCTGCTTCCAGTCTCATGTCCATGTATTGTGCATGCTTTTCTCAGAAAGATTATAAAAATTATACATATCATGTCTCTAGCTTTTAAATTTCAGTGGCTCTTTTTGTTAACTGAACAAAATCTTAAAATTTAGCCAGGCATCAAGCTCTTTGACAATCTAGTTTCCATCTACCTTAAATAACACTACTCCCTTCTATGACTTCTGAATATCTAATCAAATTAATTGTCATCATCAAAGTCAGTACAATGTGTCAGACACTGTGTTTATGATTTTATAAACATAATTTTGTATACTACTTATAACAACTCTGTTGCTTTTCAAATGAGTTGTCAAATTCTTTGATACTATTACCATTGAAAGATGGTATCTATGTCCCCTCTGCTAGGATCGGTGCCAACCTACGTTTACAACTAACAGAATAACCTCAAAGTGACACTGTTTAACTTCTTAGGCTAAGTCAGAAAAGGTAATACAATGTCTACCTTGCTAAGAAAAAGAGAGAAAAAAGATGGTGACTAATACAATCTATGTAACCTTTTATAATGGAATAAATAGACAGTATAAATCTCTTGGTACACTCACCTTTGGAAGTCTGAATTACCAGGAAGAAGTCTGACAACATTAGGCAACCATGCTGCAAGGAAGCTCAAGCCACATGGAAAGACCGCTTATAAATGCTCCAGATGAGAGCTCAACTAAGGGCTGAGACAACAGCTAACACCAAGTAAAGATACTTAGTAATGAAGGCCCCAGATAATTCTGGCTCCTGGCTGTCAAATCACACCCACATATCAAGTCTACAGGTGTGACATTGTAGAGCAGACATCAGTCATTCCCTGCTCTGTACTGTTCGTACTACTGACCCACAGAATCTATAAGGAATGATTTCTTATTCAGCAATACCAACTAAAGCCAATTTTAGTACCTGAAAGTGGGGCATTACCATAACAAAGCCTCAAAACATGTGGCATTGGCTTTAGGACTAAACCGTGGGCAAAAGTTTGAAGACCCTTGAGAAGGTTATTAGCAAAAGATTTGTTGACCTCACAGAAGCTGTTGGTGAGGGCTTGAAGAATATTAAGGTGAAGAGTATTGGAAGCTAAAGGAAAGAGGACCTTTGTGGTGTAATGGAAGAAAGTTTGGCAACACTGTTGCCTCTGGTATCATGGAAAATGAGAACTATCTACTGAACTATATTTTCTAGATAAGATTTCCAGGCGTAACACTCAAAGTACCACCTGCTTCCACTCACTGGCCATAAAAATTGCAAAAAAGGAGAGAAGAGCTTAAGAACAAAATGTCCAGTTTCCAAGCAAAATTTCAAAATAAAAATCAGGACTTGCTGAGCTTGAAATTAAAACTCTCTCTTCATCACAGCCTCTCCAGATGGCAAAAGTAGGAAACAGCCCCAGGGATAAAAATACACGTCACTGTCAGGAAAACATGGTCTAAAGATGAAACCAAGAATATGACTTCAGAAACGAAGACTTCAGACACTCTTAAAATGATGCCTCATAGACCTTTGGAAAACCCCAAAGGTTTTCTGAGGATCTTAAAGGTATGCCTCAAAACCTTCTCTGTTAAATTATAAAGCATCTAAGAATGTTAAGGGTAAAAGCCTCAAGGTAGACAAAGGCTCATCTTAAAGAGACTTGTGGATATAGTTTTGTGTAATGGAATGGATATAACTTGATGCATAAAAAGCCAACATTTTTTATATAATTATAAATTATATTAAACCATATCTGCTTAGACTTAAAGCCACAGAACCAATAAAAAAGAAAAATAAGTCTTTGGACACACAACTTTTTACTGGTAGAAAGCAAGCTCAGGAGGCTGTTCAATTGCAAACACAAACTTCTTTTTAGTTGGTGGAGAAAAGTTGCTTTACAAGGCAAAACTAAGAGCCCAAAGGGTGGGGCCAAGCTCCAGAAAGAACAATTCATAGGAAGCAGCCATGAGCCATAAATAAGGAATTGCCAACATATGCCCAGTTGGATTTCAAAATTGCTATGGGCCAGAAACTGTCCTCTCATTCTCTCTATTCTTGACTGAAAAGGTCTATTGCAATCATTATATTCTCATCTTAACATTGTGTCTTGGGGTGGGGGGTGGGAGTGGGGCTAGATCATTTGTCTCTTTAGTTAAGTCATCAGGAAGAGACAAACCATGCCTAAGAAACAAATCCCAAGTAGTCTCATCTCCACTCAGATCTAAACTAGATTGTAAGATCCTTGACCTCAAACTTGAGTCTGATGCTATAATGAATCAGACTTATTGGTGAGTGCATTTTGTATGTGTAATGAATGTAAATAATTTGTGGCCAGAGAGCAGACTGTATTGATTTTAAAACAAGTCCACAAATTCTTTGACACTCCCCATCAAGAGGTTGGATCTATGCTCTTAGTGACTTACTTGTAACCTTTAAAAATCAGTAAAAGGGATGCTGTGGATAATTCAGCAAAGGTCATGTAGCTTCTACTTAGTTCTTTTGGGACATTCGCCTTTGGAGCTACTTCACCATGTAAGAAATCCAACCACCCTAAGGCCACCATGTTTTGAGCAAGCCCAGGTTATGTGTAAAGGCCACATATAAATGCTATGACCAACAGGCCCAGCTGACATTGCAAAAGATTGGCAGAACAACCACCAGACACTTAGTGAAGACTGGCCAGGTGATTCTGGTCTCTAGTTATCGAGTCACCCTTAATCATCAAGTCTCCCCAGCTGAGGGCCCTGACATCACTGATAAGAGACACTGTGCCCTTCCAAATTCGTGACCCACTGAAACTTTTAGCATATTAAATGGTTGCTTTATGCACTAAATTCCGGAGTTTGTTATGCCATGATAGTAACAAGAACAATATTATAAAGGAAGAATTTATATTTTCAGTTCTCAAACAAGAAAACCAGGATAAAGAGGTTAAGTAATTAACCAATGTCATAGAGAAGCAAAGCAAAAATTCTAAAACAAACTTATCCAATTCTAAAATCCATGTTTATAACTATAAAGTTGCATATTTCCCATATATAATCCCTGTCTCTTTGTTTTTTCTTAATACATCCCCTGTCAAGGATTATATGCTCACATTCATCCGCTTCTCTAAGACCAAATCATCATTCAGGGCCATATTCAATCCTATCTCCCCCATGAAGAACATACCTAGATTCCAACCATTAGCAAGTTCTCTCTCTTCAAAACTGTCTTTAACTTATTTTCTACAACTTTAATTTGACAATTATTGAATGCTAGTAACACTAATTCACAGTTAGTGAATTCATTGCTTTTCCAATGCACATTTCTTGCCTACCTTCTTGAATTATGTCCTTAGACAAGGGTTGAAAATCCAAACGTCTACAGAATGAAATCAGGAAATATACATGGACTAGATGCAAAAGTACAAAAGTGGTCTTGATTAAGTTGTACTGGGAAGCAAATGCCCCATGTAAATGGGTCAACCACACTCACCTTCAGCATGCATATATCACCCCCTGACATATGATGCTTTGTTTATTGTCACTGTATTCTCATTAAGATGTAAGTTTCTTGAGAGTAGAAACCTTGTCTACTTTGTTCACTTCTATATCAGCAGAGCTTAGAACAATACCTGACACTCAGTCAATAAATATCTGTTGAAGGAATAAATGAATTAATAAATGCTAACAAGCTGTAATGTGGGCCCAATAATCTTTCCATATTTTTCAAGAGAAGCCAGAAATAAATAATTTTATGTGCAATTTCCCAATTTCTAAATGTTGTCAGCTAATGATAAAAATGTGAAGCCATGTTAGGGATGGGTAAACAAAACACGTCTGCAGGCTTAGATTCAATCTGAAAGCTGCATTTGCAATCTCTATACTAGAGGGATCATAGGCTGTTTTTTATCTTTCTAATTTCTTAAGATAGTGCCTTGTGGAGTGTAGATAACTTGATAAGCAAATAATGATGAGGCTTCAAATATGCACACTTGAGGCACTGCTACAATTCAGCTATGTATTATTAAGATGCCACTCAAGTTGCTCTCTCATGTCCTGAAGGAAACTGCTTCAGCTTCTGATCCACAATGACCTCCTGGACCTCACATAGCCATCCCACTTCCAAGATTTTAAAACTAAACTTCCACTCCTTCTAGCTGTTAAGGGTTGAGAAATGTCATTCCCATGGGCTCCCAGTAATAAAGAGGAAAGGCAGTGGAAAGAAAATAGATTGGATTTCCAAGGGGTGACAGAAAAAGAGAACTAGGTTTTAAACCATATTTCCACAGTTGATAAAGTAAGGGCTCCCACTGGCAATTTTGTTTTCCTTTTTACACTTCTTAGTATTTTTAGATTATGCAATCCAAAATTTTATTTCAGCTGACCTTTCAGTGTTCTCTAGTAGCATGTTTTATCTTTCCTACATAAAAATTATTAAGGAAGACTTTTTAAATGTTTACTAATTACTTAACTCTAATACAGAGTCACATTTAAATAATTAGAGTGTGTGGGTCATTTAAACATGGGTCACTTAGCAGCGAGCATAATTGTGAAGGGCTGAGAGCACTTTCAAGAAAACATACTTGGGAAAAACATTTCACCTGTGCCACTAGCTGACCCAAGGCAAGTCAATCATCATCTTCGGGAGACGTAAAAGGAAATTAGATGTCTTGATGTTCCTTTTCTGTGTGTGGTCCAATGTGTACAGCCTTTAAATATTCAGACATCACAAACATCAGAGGAATTCAACTTATCAAATGAATATAAGTCCAAGAGAGTAAAATGTCATCCAGCCCTCTGTAGCCAGCATTTAGAAGGTTATTTTGATGATTATGCAGATGAACTCACTGTATACAGTTCTTCAATAATGGCATGAATTTTGTATGCGGGCAGATTTTATTTTTTAAAATAGGCTCCACAGTGATTTAAATTGAAACTAACAGTGAGAAAAATTTATTTAGCCAAACCTATATTTCAAAATTTAGGTTGTTATAGAATTGTGAACTTCCTACAGAATAAAAATATAGATTTCTATTCACTTATTTTGTTATGTTCAAGCAACACTGAATATGATGGCCACTGGATGGGGAGAATCATTACTTGAGTTCAGCTATAAACACACAGGTGACATGGTGAGACAGAGCTCCTAGGGCACAGGGTGGAAAAGCCTAAAATTTGAAATCAGACCAACAGAAGTTTCACTCGCCACTCCACCACCTACTTGGTTTGTAACCCTTGGAAAATTACTTAATTTCTTTAAGCCTCAATTTACTCATTTGGAAAAATGGAATCATAATACCTTGCTTTAGGATTTATATGAAAATTAAAACAAATGTGTATTTAGAGTGTAAGTCACTGAAATGAGGAGGAAGTTGTTAACTCAGCATGGCTGACCTGGTCTCAGTAATTGAATGCAGTAAGAAGCAAAAAATGCCTAGAACACTATGGTGTCCCAAACAGTAGTGTCATAGAGAGTCCAATTGATTCTTATGATAAATATAATACAGACAGTAATTCTCCAGGCTTTCTATATACTACCCTTCCTTGTGAACATATTTTTATACATTTTGGTGCTATGAGCTAAAAGAAGCTTGATACCATACAAAAACTCTAGCACACTGGCAGAACTTATATACGAAAATGTTCACTGGAGCATTGCTGTTAGTCACTGAAAATCAGAAATCTTAGAATGTTCATCTATAAGAAAATGACAAATTTTGATGTATTTATTCAACCATTCTATTCAGATAAACCACAAAAACATAATCTTAAGCAAAAACTAAAATGAAATGAAACTAAGCTGCAGAAGGATGCCTATAATAATAAACCACTTGTATGATATGTTAAAGCTTGACATGTATTGTAAATGGATATATACATACTTAATAATTACATAGTAATATACATGAATAGGGCAAACACCAAATTCAGTAGAGTGATTATCTCTAAGGAAGGAAGCAAGAGATGAGATCAGGTAGGGGCGCAGGGAGAGCTTCAACTCCATCCAATATGCTTTACTTCTTCAAAAACGTATTAGACTGAAGCAAAGACAGTAAATGTTTAGATTCTATAGAGCTCGCTCGTGGGTATACGGAGCATATTATGTTACTCTCCACATTTTCTGTATATTTGAAATATTTCACAATAAAAAGAAGCAGCTTTCCCAGTCATACAAATATTTCCCAAACAAACAGCCGAGTATGGAGAGACAGGAGACGAAGAGGGCCCGGGATGACAGGGGAAGGGGGGAGCAGAGCCTAAGCGGGCTGGGTAGAGCAGAGACATTCCTCTCCTACTCTGAGATGGGAAAGATCATTTTTCTCCCATGGGTTAAGGAAAGAATTCAGCCATATAAATGTGAAGAGAATAGGAGTAATTCATTGTTAATCCAGAAATCAGATTACTTTACAGAGCGTACATACTCCAAAGACATCATTAAGTTTAAAATACTTACTACAACACCGCTCTTGGTGATAGTTTCTCTGTATGTGAAGTTGCAGATAGCCCAGGCTAAGTAATATGTGGACATGAGAGGGGTCTGTGAAAAGTGATCCGTAACCCATCCATCTTCCTCAAACACAGATGTTTCCACAGGCATGTTAGATAAAGATAAGTAGGTTGCTTGATGCTTGATGCTGATTTTAAACGTTGCCTTGTAGATGGGCTCATCAAAACAAGGAAATGCCTTTCTGGCATGTGTAGGAGAAAACTGAGTAACACCAAGGAATCTGGAAAAAAGAAAATGACATTCCCAATTACACTTAGGGCTTGAGTTATGACCACATTTCATGCTTCTACTGATATACTTTTGCCCAATTGCAAGATACTTTTCTGAACCAAACTTAAGTTCATTAAAACACAATACACATATTTCCCCAACAATAAAAGTTCTTTGGGGAAGTTTTTTGTCTCAAAGTAAATTCTCTATACCCAAAGCAGTACCTGTTAGACAAAACATCATAGTCTGCAGAAAAACAACTCATTGGCATCACACTGGCAAACACTGGAAAATAATAATCCTCTTTTTTGGCATGCCTCCCTCTCCTCCATGAAGCTATACAACATTGAAAGTCAGTGAAACTAAAATCCAGAAGTTGTCATCAGATACATATAGGACATAGACCTTCACTGGGAAACATCTGTGCCCTCAAATTTCATCAAGACATGACCTGATTTTATTAAGAAACCTGACAGAACTTGGTCTGAACTCTGACTCTACAACCTTCTAAGCCATATCATGCTGTAACAATTACTAAATTTCCCTCAGGTGCAGTTGTTCATTCCTTAAAATAAAATAATCTTGCTCGACTCGGAAAGGAAGCTTTTGTAAAGCTTGGCGGGGGGGGGGGGGGGGGGGAGGGAGGGGGGGGGATGGAAAGCACCTCTCACAGCGAATAGGTGAATAGCACCCAGCAGGCAGTTAATAAATAGCAGCCAGTCAAAAACCAGCAGCCACCGATTGACGTTATCTTCAAACTTTCTTTGAGCGCTGTAACATATGTCTACACTGAGTAATCTAGGCACTATTGGTTTTTAGTACTCATAATATATATTTATAATATTATGGCATGTTAATATAATAAATATTTATATAATAAACCTGTCAATGTGTGTATATGTACATATATAAATGTACATATAAAATATATTTAATGCCTTCAAGTTTTCAGATCAAGCTGCAAAGTTGCTTATTAAAATGCTAACTAGAAACAACTTGTTTTCACAGTTTAGGATTACAAATGAAAATGCTCATATTAAGTACTTTAAGAAGGACACTATTAACTTAAAGAAGGTCATTATTTATGAAAACATTCATGACAAAAGTTAATTAAACCTTTTTAACAATGCTAGTTGCAAAACTTGATATAAGGCAACTCAATATCAGACTCTGTAAAACATTACCGAGTTCTAAAGTTATGTCTTTAAATAGCTGTTTCTCCCGTAAGTACTTCTGCCACCTCTCCCTTCTCCATTATCCTAGGTATACATGGTTAAAATAACAAGGCACACTTCCCCACCAAGACTGAACTTGGCCTCAAAATTATTCTCAGCACAGCACTTCAGGCAGCAACTACCAATCAATAGGGGTTGATGTGTGTATTGAATCTTATTGGCTATCCTTGGCTCAAACCATGAGGTGCAAATGTTTAGACCATTTTTAAATTATGAAGCTTACATTTATCATTGATGGCTTACCTTTTTGAAGCTTAGTTTTGAAATAGAGAAAAATAAGACATTTTTAAGATTAATTGTATACTGATTCTCAGAGAAAGAGTTTTTGGAAGTTACATTGGAAATACTACAGGGCTGCTACATACCAGCCTTGGCTAAATCACTTAATTGCCTGAACCTATTTTTTCATTAGTAGAAGAAAAACAATAATGTTTTCTAGGTCTTCCTTACAAAACTTTTGAGATGATAAAATGAGATAATATATGGAAAAGAAGTTTTTAAGTATAAATCTTCTGAAAAATTTAAGGTTAAAGTTGGAAGCAACCTTAGAAACAAACTGTCCAACTCTCATAAATTTCTAAAATGAAAAAGTAGTTCCATAGGGTTAAGTGATTTGTCTAAAGTTACACAGGCAATTATGCAAAGCTGGGTTTAGAATTCACATTTTCTATATCTGAATAAGAAGTAATTATATTTCAAAAACAGTAAAATTAATCTTTAGCCATAATTTATAAACAATGTTTTAATTCAATTGTTGGTAATAAAAGTTCTTTCTAAATTTGCCAGAATCATGGAAATACTTTTCTCTATTATTTTTACTGATAACAATATAATTTTTGCTTAATTAAATGTAAGTACCTTTTAGTTTAAATGCACCCATTTACTACTTTCTTATACATTTGTCTTATATAATGTTCTTGAATCTTATCTTTCAATCTTGTTAACTAAAATGTCCACTGAGCTTGATATTTCTCTACTGAATATTTCTCTATTTAAAAGACATCTATGAGATTTCATATGTGAAAAAAAGTGTTCCTTTTTAACTTTAAAGTATCTGAGAACTCCAATTCCAGTCACTGAACAATTAGATATTATCAGCTATATGCGAGCTCTTCATTATTAAGAACATGGTAAGATTTTTTTAAAGATATAATCGTTTTGCCCTTAAGTTCTTTGCAGTTTAATTGAAAAGAATATCTATATTTATATATTCTAATACTAACAATACTAGGGGAAAAGTTCTACAAGAGTTCAACAGGGTGGTTGAAATTAGAATGTATTAGTCTTTATATAAATGTCAAAGGTGTCTTTGGCATTAAGTAATTAATGGGTAGGAATTTATTAGCTATAGAGATTCTAAATACCTTTGGGCTAATGAGAAATTAATAAACGAAATATATATGCAAAAGAATCACATCGTGCAGTCTCTTTTTGCCTTATGTAGTAAGTAAATACGTTAGTACAGCTAGAAATGTAAATAACTGATTCTTAGGGTTGAAAGGAACTGGAGAAATCATTTAGTGACTCTTTCTGCAATTAATATTCTAAATGAATTCATACATAGAGTATATATCTATGCACAGAGGGCCAACATATATTCTGATAATGTCTAAATGAGAAAATACCAATTTCACAGTCTGGCACCTAAGGATGATTGCAATTGAATTTCAATTCAGTACTTAGGAAATCAAAAAAAGTCCCTTGGTAAAGAAGAGCAGTAGGACTAGATTACAGTTACGGTCTTTTCCAAGCTTGAGATCCTATAACTGAACAAAAATCGGAACTAAAATATTCCCTGAATTTGATGAGGTTAATTACACTACCACTAAGTAGCTTTTTACTATAAGTTCTATAATGCATGTGCCTCTCTCAATCATTCTTTGAGTGTTTAATACTGAGGAGAAAAAAATATCTTTGCATCCTTCCCTTAAGGAGTTTATACTCTAAATAAAAGAAGTTAAGTATATACCTAAACAGGCATCATACAAAAAGCCATTACAAAGAGGGAAAATGTGGGAAGAAATTACGTTATCTATCCTGCAGCAGGGTTTTCCAGTATCGGTAGCACTACATTTTAGGTCGGGGATGTTCATTGTCCGGGGCTGGCCTGTCTACTGCAGGATGTTCAGCAGCAGCGTCCCTGCCTCTACCACTAGGTGCCAGTAGCACCCCCTCTCCCCAGCTGTGACAACCAAAATGTTTCAAAACTGCAAATGTCCCCTGGGGGACAAAACTGACCCAACTGAGAGCTACCGGCCTTAAGAACTGAAGGAAGCATAAGAATTGGTCTTGAAGCCTGGCTAGTATTTTAAGGGCCAGAGACAGATGGAGAAGTGAGCAAGCTGACTCTGGGTAGCACAGAAATACGCCTTTAAGGAAGCTTTGACTCACTTATTAAGTGTCTACTCTCTTACAGATTCTGGTGTTATCAGATCTCAGCATTGCCAGTTCATCTCTAAGACCTCTCTCACCCTTGATACTCTCTAACAAAGAGGTCTAATTTCAAATTCAGTGCCCAACAGTGCTTGTTGGGTTTCAAAAATACAATTTTGTCTTCACTGCATATATTTTAAGAAGACTTCTTTTCTGCTTACTGGCATTAAAAACATCAAAGAGGCTCTAGAAAAGGTGATGTGGGATAGAAAATAATGAGTTTGGATTTGAGTAAATTTTAAGTGAGTCTGAGGTAATAAATAGCAAGACACCAGGTAAAAGAAATACCAAAAAAAATTAAAAATAGAAAACATTTTAATATATCATATGGATATGAAATACATATATAAATAAAACAAAAAGTAAAATAAAACAGGAGGCAGAAGTTAATGGGGAAAAGCATATCGCTGTCTGTTTTTTTTTCTTGCTTTCTAAAACAGAATCATTTTTTATCTTTTAATGAATCCCTCTATGACCATAAAAAAAATTCCACTTCCAAATGTGACATTCTGAAAGTCATTCCAAGGATGTCACTTTAGCATAACTAAGAAAAAAATGAATAATATACCTGTATTTTAATTCTCTTCTATCTAAAATAAATTACTTGATTTCTTAACAACTTGTCTATTTGACATTTTGGATGAGCTAAGGAGAGCTTAAAGCTCTCTGTTGCCTCTGAAGGATATAGAGAATTGATTTCTTCTTATTTCTGCGGAAGTTCACCAGGCAAGCTACTTGTGTCAGGTCATTATGATAAGATTCAGCAGAAGTAATGCATTAATGTTGGCTGATATTGCCAAGAAATTACAGAATGTGATACAAAACAATTTCTGTTCCATTATTTTCACTTTGCTTTTCGTAAAGTTAAAATATGCAAAGGAAACAAACATTTGCATAGCACTGTTCGTATTAAAAATTGATTCATGACTTTTCACCATGGAACCCACCAAACCCAAGAGAACCTCACAAACAGCGCAGCGTATTTCAGAGGTTTCCGTTTTGGCCACTTCTATGCATACCACACATACAGCGCAGTGAAAAATGGTCTTTGAACATGCTTCTGTTGAAACTGCAAATTGCCTAGCATTGTCATAGTTTAAGATTGGTAATAAAAAACTCCCAACATCTAAAGAAAAGTTCTAATGGGCCATCTAGTTACTATTCAACTGTTTATAGTAAATGGGCTGTTACAAGGTCATGGAAGTTACACATGTCCCATTTCAAGTTAAGGCTGTTAATCAAAATGCAAATTATTACTCAATGAGAAAACATTTTAAGTCAAAAAGCGTATTGTTTAGACTGTGTGTTTTTATGTACTTCAATGAGTCATTAAACCTCTGCCATTTCAGAAGAGAAGTACTCCTGCTGAATATTCAGGGCTATAAGCAAGCGTGTAGTCTATTTTTTTAAATAACCATTCTAGTAAACTAAAAACATAATGCAATAATGCCAGCAATATGTATGTAGGAAGTGGTGCATGTGTGAATAATCGTGTTATAAAAACAGAGCATAATATTCATAATTGTTTTCCTATTTATGTACTAAATACTCTTATCAAAAATGAGTACTGAGCATTTGATCACCATTGATGAAGAGTATTATGAATATATAACATTATTGTTCTGGGCCATAATGTTAGGTTTTCATGAGAATAAATAAACGAGTGTCTGAGACTCATTTGTTTAATATTGGAAGGAGGCAAAGCCTGATGTAAGGATTATAAAGTACTGCTACTGTCAGAATGCCAATAAAGTCTTGAGAACAATATCGAATGACTGATGTGCCTTTCCCTTGGCACTCAGGATTTTTCTGTCTGCTGTCCTGACTTCCAGTGACAAGGGGAGCACTCTCCTGGCCCTTGAGCCGCTGGTTTCTGCTCTTCTCACTGCTGATAGAGAGAAGTGCCATAATCCGAGAGCCGTGCATGCCTTATGTTTCCCACACTCCTCCTGCTCCCTCAACCTTCTCCATGTCTCAGGGCCTGAACCAAGCATGGGGCTTGTCGAGCTGTAAAATACCACAGCCTTTCTCTTCACTCTCTTCTTCATGGCGAAGGGGCTCTGCTCCTTCCTCTCCCTGTCTTTTGAACTCTGCTTGGGCGGCATAACAAACAGTGGTAGGAGGAATGTCCACAGTGACCAGTTCCCCACCGTCTCGCTACTAGGGGGAAAACCCAAGGCAATACATTGACCCTAATCAACCTACTACCAGCCCAAGTAGCAGCCCTCTCTCCAGCCATAGAATAATAAAATATTAATACCCACCAAAGTACTTTCCAATTACTGGACTCTATTTTTAATGCCTTATTTCTTAACACATGTAATCCTTACAATAACCCTATGAAACAGGTTGTCATTATCACCATTTTCTAGTTGAGGATACCAGACCCGTAACAATTAGGAAAGGCAAGGTCATAAAGCTAACTAGTGGCAGAATCAGAACACGAACCCAGGCAGTTGGTTCCAGAGTCCCAGAACACACTAAACAAGCACACATGTTTAAATCCAGCAAACAGAAGTGGCTTGAACATATTATTAAAAGGGGTAAAAAGGAACCAAGAGCAGTAATTTTGAAACTCCATTCTTTGTTCAACCTCTGATTTTTTATTTATTTACTCTTTTTTTTTTTTTTTTTTTTTTTTTTGAGAAAAGATCTCAATAATTAAACTAAAACTTCAGCATGCAAGTCAACAAAGGTCTGCACCGGGAACAATGAATTAACCCCTGTCTCTGTGCAACTAGTACCAGAGCTCCTTAAACCCGGGGCCGCTCAGGTAGTCAGAGGCTGAGAAGGCACTCCTGCAATCAGGTGCGCAGGAGGTGAGCCTGGGGCCCTTCACCCCACGTCAGCCCCCCCAATCTTGCCGTCTTATTCCACCCTCACAGCCCGGCCTCCATCATCTAGCTGTGCCTGTTTGTGAATCATTTCATATTGCCCCGGAAACTGAGAAAAGCAGGGAGAATTTTTTTTCATTTTTATATTCTCCCAAATTCTATGTAGTAAAAAATTCTGTCTGTTGGAGAAAGCATCCACTCTCTAGTGGCAAAAAGCAGGATTGCAAGGGACTTTGAAAAATTCTGGAGGAACCCAGGCACTATTGCAAACCTAAAAGGATGTAAAGGACAAGCAGAAAACTGAAAAGACAATGCTGGTAACGATGGTGCTGATTATTGCTGGGGCTGGGAGGATGACCATGGGGTGACAGAGGGTGTCCTTCCTTATAGACTATAAGGCATTTATGCATCAAAGGTAAATTATTTCTTACTCTCTTTATAACGTTCTCTAAAGTCATGCTTAAATAAGCAAATCTTATTCTTGTAATCTTGTCAACCAAATGTCACCATCTTCCAGCAAACCTAAGCTGTTGCCTGGTACTGTTTTGTCAAGCCCATCCACAGACACAGTAGCAAAATTTGGTTTAAGGAAATAAACATGTTGTGCAAACCAAGCAAATCAGGGAAACCCGTCACAGGTCCATCTTGGCTTGAAAGAGACCCAGAGCAAATAGGCCCTGTTTGGAGTTGCTTTGGATAAACAAAAATATGGGCAAACAAATTTAACTCTTTTAGAGAAACTATATGTTTTATTACTCTCCAGGGTGATCAAATCAGATGGCACCATGGAAAAAACATGGCAAGGCAAACACTAATTATATGGATTTTCCTCCCTGAGTCATTAAATGGTCAAAGCTTTATTATTATTATTATTATTATTATTTTCTAGATTTAGTTTAGTGGTGGCATTCTGAATTGTGACCAAAATCCAGCAGGATTAGACTCAGTTTGGCCATATGGTTATGTGCGCCTGACAGGAAAACAATGAGCTAAGTCCATTAAGGAATCATATTAAAAAGTGTTCACAGAAACAAATGATTCTCCCAGATTTTTCAATTCAGAGCCTTCTGTAGGGGGCAAAAAGCTACATACACCAACTTGTTCATGTAAAGCTATCTCCTCACCAGTGGCTAGGAGAAATGAAGTTTCTTTCAACATAAAAGCAATGTGGTAATTTTCTTGCTTTTATTAAATATCATGTTTATGAATTCATTCCAGAAAAAGAACAGGACATCCAACCAAGTACACTAATACCATAAAGATCAAATGTCTACCCATAAAATCTTCTGTGTTCTCCACAAGATTTTTGCAAAAGCATTTTTTGTGATTCTTTTTGAGAACTGCAATGTTATTTTCCCATTTTACTTGGAGATCAGTTTCTCTCTAAATAATCCTTGATAAAAATAAAAAAAAAGACCTATTTTTATTCTGTCTTCTGGCACTGTGGCATGTTATAGACCCAATCAAAGTTTGTCAAAGAAAAACAGTCTCCCTTTTGAAAGCGAATAAAATGTTCATTTACTTTGGGTAAATCTCCTCTTTCAACCTGACCATCTGGATCTAAATTAAGGTACCCAACTTTGAACATGGGTATGCTCACCATCTGGTTACCCCAAAGCGGCAATTACTACAGGTAAATGAACATTTTACCTAATCCTGAGCAAGTATATTCTACTGTAGAAGACTATGGCATAAATAAACACCCTTTTTATGTGCCTGCTACACACCCGCTTGACGAAAAGGTGTCTGTGTGTTCTGCCTAATGGAGATCACTTACTGCTGTGTGTAAACATTTCAAATTTAATGTATTTATTTGCAACATTCAACAAGTGATGAATTTTCCCTTTAGCCAAGTAACCAACAGAAAGTAGAGGATTTGCCTCAAGTGGAAGAACTTTAGGCTTCAATAGGGAGCTTGTCTTCCAACCTTTCTCTGCTGCAGTCTGGGAGCCAGGAAAGGTAAGTCTTCCTTGTAGGACAAAACCAGGCCCCCTTCCACACCTCGTGGGGGATGAAACCTTCGGGGCTCAAAGGTATATAGCACATGGTGAAATCTAATTCTCCTGCCCTCACCCAAATGGTGTCCCTCAGACCTCTGAGTAAGGAGTGAATCGAAAAATGAAATCGATTGTGATATTAACGAGTTGTTTCTACATAGGCTAAGTGGACTGAATTGTAGTATTATTCTTTCAAATATTTCAGGTTGCTCAGTATGACTCCCCATCGGCAGATTAAATATTTATTTTCATTACAGAAATTATCTGATAATTAAATTGGCAAAAATTATGACTAACTAAAGACCAAGATATTTCATCATTAATCAAACAAAAATTCTGGGTCTGCATCAGTGTCCTTTTGGAAAGTGTGTTTTAAAATGTTGATTTACGTTGCATTTTTGGTATAAAAACATCACCAATAAAAATCCAACCCTGGCTGAGTTCCTGATACTGGCATATTTTAAAATGCTCCAAGTGGCTATAGTAATAATGACCACACACCAAAAAAAGGTCTATATATATAATGTGGACATAATTGTGAAATAGTTCATTCGATTTCCTTTGCCTTATCAACTCCAGTAATTAATATCCAAGAAATTAAAATAGTCATTCTTGTATTCAAGGAGGGGTAGGGAGAGAAAAACAAGACCTTCTCTAAGATGCTGTTTAGAAATAAAACCACCCTGGAATCTTCAGAAACATGGAATTCCGCATTTCTATTGGGATGCAGGGTTTAGCCACAGATGCACTAGGCTAAACTTTCAACCAAGTTATTCATATCTTTGGAGAAACCTGAAGAAGGGAGTTTGAATCGGTTAAGGGTCAAGAAATCAGGGGTACAAGAAATCAGTTAAGGGGTCAAGCAGAAGCATCTGGTCTTTTTTAAGAATCCTGTTAATTTGAAAGCACTGATCCAAACAAGCTCAGCTCCACCAAATATGTTTTGGTATGGCTCATAAAACAGGATTTGTTGAAAGTATTTATTTCACCACAGATTTATCAGTAATGATATGCAGCTCCCACTATTGACATTTTGATATAACAAGCTTGTTGCTAAACGTAACATGTAAATTTGCCTTCTATGCCTTTTCCCTATATTTGATAGGATCATGGGTTTAAAAAAATACTTTTAATCTGTATTCTTTAGAATATGTTGGAGGGCGTGGTGGAAGGGAGTTTAAATTGTCCACATCTGACCTTAGGAGAATGGGTAACTTACACACTCGCATACAGATTTTTAACTGTCATACAACTACTAAAGCACTGGGCAATTTCTTTACATGAGGTTACTTCAGAGTACTCTATAAATAATAAAACACTGGTGTTCTCCTGTAACGCACTAAAATTTCCCCAACCTCTTATAGAATAACTTCTTCTGAGAGTGTCCAGACAATATGAGCCCTGGTCCAGGGATCAGAAAACCAAAGTTCAAGTCCCAGCTCTCCCCTGGCAAGCCTACTGACCTCAGGCACCCTGGCTGCTCAGAGCCCCAGTTTTCTGCAGTTGGGAGAATGACTTGAGAACATAGGAGACTCTGACAGGGGCACCATTACTGATTTCCAACCTGCCTCTACTTCTAAGGTTCTCAATTTCATTTTTTGTTCAGTTTGGTTATTCATAAGTCCTATAGTCATTTAATCAGTCATTTTTAAAGCAATGGGTTAGGGCAAAAATAACATTTTTATTCATTCAACAATATGCTTGAGGGCTTACTACCACCAGGCACTCATAAAAGCTAACATTTATTGTGGAGACTCTAAATGCCAGGTATAGGGTTAAGTGATTTTCAGTGCATTAGACCATGGACACCTGTAACACTCCTATGAGAATAGTACCATTATTATCATCCCCAAATTTAAAATAAAAATATGGGCTTTGGGGCCACACTGCCTGGGTTTAAATCCCTGCTTTGTGGGCTCACTATGTGACAAGTTCCTTGACTTCTCTGTGCCTTCATTTCCCCATCTGTTAAACAGGGAGTGTTGGCAGCACCTAATCCATAGGATTCTTGTATGACTGAGTTAACATACATTGCTCAATAAGCACTAGAGGTAGTCATCATCAGGAATTGATGACTTCGATTATTCAGCTTGCTCAAGACTCCAGCGGGGATTCGAACCCAGTTCTTTTGGACCCCCAAGTCTGATCTCTAAACAAGTGGTAAAAACACCCACAGCCTCTCAAAAAACAAAAAGCAGAATACTGCCCAAATCTAAAAACCACCCAGGTACTGGCTAACAAGGCATGTGAGACTAGCCGCTAGCTTTCCCTCCTTTCACCAGGATCAGTCAGTAACTCAGGAGCCAACAACTGGAGTCACCCCGGGCTAGCAGCGGGCCGGCAGCGCACGCAGGGACATTCTCACCGGCCCCTCCCCTTGAGTCTGTCGCCGGACTGGCTCGCTCTTACTCCTCTAAACCTCAACTTCCAGTTTTGGAAAACTTTATGCAGCTAAAGCCCATCCTCTGCCCTGTACCTGCCAAATAGGGCAGGCGAACATTTTTTTTTGGGGGGGGGGGTGAAGGAGGGGTTATGCCCTGCCCTGTTCTGCGCCGACAGCTCCCCGTGACGAGCCGCTGCCCCCGTCTTTTGTCGCTAACGTGTTTTCCCTCGACGGTAACTTGGCAGGCTTTTGATGTCACCCAGGCATCCATCAGATTACACACTATCCTTTAAAAACAAAAAAAGAAGAAAAAGGAGCCGTGCGCCCGGCTGGCTAAGGAGCTTTGACCCGGAGGGTGGTCGGACTAGAGCAGGGGGTGGCCTCGGTTCGCCACCGGTGAAGGAGTTTGTGGAGCTGGCAGCAGTGGGAGCCCTGGCGTCTAGGGGACCCTGCGGGTTCTGGGCGACGGTCCGCCCCTACCTTTGTTTCTTCCCCCACCCCTCGCTTCCCGGGCCTCGGCCGCCAGGAGGCTCCCGGGGCCGCCGGCCGGCCGCCGGGCCGGGGCAGCCGGCGGGGTGGGGCGCGCGGCGCCGCCTCGCTCGTACCTTCTCTCGCCGTGGAGCACGTAGGAGCTGCGGAAGAAGCCCAGGAGCTCGTTCTCGATCAGGGCGTTGTAGATGATCTTCAGGTTGTAATTCCTCTGCGCGTCCAGGGTCCTGTTCAGCACCACCACCAAGACCTGGGTTGGCGGGTAGAGGAAAAAGCCGGCCACCGGGACAGCCCCGGCCACCCGGTCCTCGGCCACCTGCACCTTCTCCACCGCCACGCGGGAGGCGTGCAGCACGACGTAGCGGGTGGCGTTTCGGCACGCGATCTCCACGTTGACCTCGCCGGAGAAGGTGAAATTCTCCATGAAGGCGGTGAGCATCAGGTTGTAGTGCAGCGGCTTGAGGTGGCCGGACAGGCGCAGCTGCGTCCAGGGCTGCGGCGGCTCCCGCTCCTCCTCCGACGGCGGCTGGGGGGACGGCGTCCCAGGGGCGGGCTCCCCGCCCGCCGCGGGCGGCGCGGAGTCGCCGCCGGCGTGGTGGTTGCGCCGGGCGGAACCCGGAAGGCTCCCGTTGCCGCCGCGCGGCGGGAAGCCCGCGGGGCCGCCGTCCGCGCCCGGCGCCGCGCTCGCCCCGCAGTCGTCGAAGCGCAAGCTGAGCAGCACGGCGAGCATGGTGACCGCGAGCAGCGCCACGATGGACACGGCGAAGGCCAGGACGAGCCGCTTGTGCACCGTGATGTGGCGCTCGGTGGTGCGGGGTCTCACCCCCACGGAGTCTGCCCACGGGTCCGAGAGCCCCCTGCCGCCGGCCCGGAGCGCGGCGTCGTTCTCCCCCATCGTGGCGGCGAAGGGTGAGCGGCTCCTCTCGGCCCCCTCCTCCTCCTCCTTCTTCTTCCTCCTCTTCTTTTTCTTCTTCTTCTTCTCCTTCTCCTCCTCCCGCTCCCCCCGCTCGCCGTCCAGGGCCATCACACCGCCTCCTCCTCCTCCCCCGCCCCCTCCGGCACCCCCCGCGCGCCGGCCCCCCGGGCCGCAGCCCGCGCAGGCATCCGAGAGCGCACGCGGGCGGAGGGCGCGACGCCGGCCGGGACCCTGGGGACGCTGGCCTGGGTGCTTTTAAGACGGACTCTAGCCGCAAGCGGCAGCCACCTCGGCGGCCCCCATCGGCCCCGCCCCTCTGCCGACTCGGGCGGCCGGGGCGCGGGGCGGCGAGCTCTGGGACGCGCCCAACTCGGAGAGCGTGTCGCTCGCCCGGGCGCGCGCTACTTCTCCGGCGGGCGCCTGGCGCCGGGCCACGTGCTGCCCCTCCCCCGGGCGCCGGGGGCTCCCGGCTCGCGCTCCCCCGGGCCGAGCTCTCGCCTGGCTCTCCGCGGGAGCCTTCCAACGGGTCCTCCGCTGGAAAGGACCGGGAGCGGTGGAGAGGGAAGTTAGGGCTTCCGCTCTCTCTCCCCACCCCGGCGGCGGCGTTCAGTCCTCCGGGCGGGATGTGCTCGCGGCGGCGGCAGCGGCGGCAGCAGCAGCGGAGGCTCCTGAGCCGTGCACCCCGCAGCCGGGGACGAGAGGATGGCCGGGGAGGAAGAGACGGGGGTGAACCAGCCGGGCGACGTCCCAGGGCCGCAGAGCTGCGCCGGGAATCTGTCCTGGAAAAGCCTTCTCCTCCGCCCTGGACACTTTAAGCAGTGGTGGCGGCAAACGGCGAGCGGTTGCGGACCGGACAGCGAGCCTTTCTCTTTCCCACGTTGCTCTGACCTCGGGAGATGACAAGTGAGCAAGAAGTGCCCGGCCGGGCCATCCCCTTCAGGTAGATGAAGCTCCGGGCTTGCTCCGTGTCCCCGTGGGGAGAGCCGGGGTGCGGGTGTGTGAGTGCGTGTGCATGTGTGTGCGCGTGTGTGCGTGTGCACAGGCTCCGGGTCGAGTTTGCCAAGGCTACTCTGGCTGCATTCGGGCACCGAAACTCCCGGAGAAAGGCGGAGGAGAGCGAGAGAGCGCGGGGAGGCAGGGAGGGCGAGAGGGAGGGGAGGGCGAGAGGCTGAGGCAGGCGCTGGGAGATTAGAGAGCTTTTCTCCTCTGTCACACTAGACACCCACAGCCACAGAGGGGGTTGCTGAGCCGCCAGCAAGAAGTACATTGTAAATCTTCAGCGCAACAAGCCCCGCAGTCACCCCTCTTTCCGACTCAGCCTCGCCGGGTCTCCCCTGAGGGACCCTTGAAGCCTTAGGCTGTTAACACCCAGAGCCCAGGAAGATCCTGCTGGAGAGACTTAGCTGTGTCAGATTTCACATCAAGCTCGCCAGGAGATTTGGAGGGTTGTATGTAAAGTGAAATATATTCTCCAAAGCCCAACTACATATATTACACAGTGTGATGTGTCCAGGTGTGCACAGAGAAGGGTTAGCAGTGCACTATTAGAATCCTTGGGAAGAAAAGATTTTTTTTCCCCATCGAGTAATTTCCATTTTTTAGATTGGGGAAATGATTAAACTATAACCCCTTCAGTGTATCATTCGAGACTAAAAACTTGAGACGGAGAAAAGCTGGGGAGATGAGCCCCATTACTTTAGGCTTACTAGAACAGTGAACAAATATATTTCATGACTGCCCAGTGTTTCACTTCAACTAGCCACAATTACCTCTTTGCAGTTTTTAGTGTTATCATGAAAATTGTTTAAACTCTTTCAGAATAGTTATCAGTGAAATGTGTTTGCTGACAGAAGTATCAAAACAGGTCCGTAGACCATTGGCTGGTTAGGGACTCTTGTCTAAGTTTAGAGAAGTTTTAAATTATAGTGTAGCGTGTGCACATGTATATGGGCTATCCAACCCTTAGAATTTGTGTGAAAACCTTAATTGGAACAATATTCAGAGAAGAGACATCCCGATGGTAACAAGTAGAGGCGGGAGTCTCTAGTTTTTTATAAAACAGTGTGATGGGCTGCAGAGTCATAAACAAAAAATGTAAAGCACCAAGTAAAAAGAGAATGAAGTAATTCCTTTTCTATTTCTTTCACATCTTCAAATCCTAAAGGGATTTTAAAAATCACATCCATAATTATTTTTCTTACAAAAAGGAATGTTTCATGCTACTTGCTTTGGAGTCCTGAAAATATATACTAAAATATTGTGTCTGGCTTTAAAAGAAGCCTGACCAAAGAGAAGAGACCAAATACCCATCATCTTTAACAGGGCAACCACTGCAAACATAGCCTTGCTCCATAAAGCTCTTTGCCATTTTTCCCAAATGAAGTACAGCCCCAGTGCCATACATTCTAAATGTCCATTTGAAGCATTTTTAAATGATGAAAAGAAGTGCCAGGGTGGGGTGTTTTTTTTAAAGCGTGTTGTATGTGGGCCGTTAGCAACAGACCAAGGGAAATGCCACATTCTGTTCAAGTTACTTTTTTTTGCTCTATTTTCAAATCTCTATGCTCTTGCTGTCCATATGTGTCTGCCTGTATACATTTTAAGAGGTGAGGAGTTGGGGTTCGTTAGTTTTTTGTGGGGGGGGGTTTCTCACAGAATCAGGAAATACAGTACAGGCAGGCAGAAAGAGTTGTGTGACTCTTGGCAGGTCACCAGACTTCTCTGACCTCAGGGTATGAGTCTGGCAATTCAGGATTATTGATCTAAAGTTCATTGATTCAACTCTTTTGGATTATTAGAGGAATCTGGAAGCACCTCCAGAAGTCTGAGAACCACAATCTGAATGAAGAGTTTACCCACTAAGCAATATTTAAAACCTTCCTCTAAATGATGTTAGTCAAGAAAAGATTCAAAGAAAGCCTTTACTGGGCTTCCTTGTGTTTTATCAAAGTGCTTATGTGCTTTTGAAATTATATAAGCACGATTCTCAAAGGGCTTATGTGCTTTTGAAGTTACATATGACACAATTCTCAAATATTTCAGAATTAAAGAATATATTTACCAATTAATAAAGTCTCTGCTGACTGTGATTAAATTAGTGGATAGGTTATCTTTGAGATCCAAGCAGAGTGGACACAAGCTTATTAACATGAAGTGGACACAACTTATTAAACACTGATTCCCCTAAAGTGCGCATTTATCCAGTAAACTCAATATCAAGGTCAAGAGGGTAAATTTTTTTTTCCTCTCTCATGTCTATGTTACAAAAGCAACCCAGTGAGTTTTTCTTTTTTTAACTTCTGAAAGTATATAGCACCCTTCCCTTGAGAAGCAAACTCTTTGGTAAAATAATATTTTAATATTATTTTCTAGAGAATGCCCATTCTACCCTCTAACCAAAAAAAAAAAAAATTCAGATTGTATACCTAACAAAAATATTAAAGCAATGATTCACTAATACCCCTATGAGGAAGCTGCCTTCAGTGCTGTAGATCTAAATTTGAGATAGTTTTGGCTTTGCCAATACTAGAGCCATGTGGTAGAATAAGACTTTCTGATGCTTCTCTCAGAAACACGTTTATTGTTGGGAGGATTTTATGATTATTTTCTTTAGTTAATAAGTGTCTTTAAAGCCATTTTGTGGTCATATGTGATTTAGGAGCTTGTTAAAGTTAAGACAGTCTGAGTGCTTAATACGCATGAGGCCAAATAGGAGTGATTTTGAATTAAATCTATACTTTGTTCCCGGTAAATAATCAAAATGAACTACTCTCAGTGAATGAGCTGGCTTCAGCATCTTTACTCTCTTTGATTGTTCACACTTGAACTGCTTTTTTTTTTCTTTTCACACTGGTTTGTATGAAGAGGCACACTTAAGTGTCCTTATATACTCAGCCCCTTCAAGTGTGATTAGCACTCTGCATCAGAAGCATCTTGGCTCAGGAGAAAGAACTAATTCTTATCTGCCCTCACCTGCCTACATTATCCTAACCTAGTTGCTGAGGCATAATTTCTTGGTGTATCGATGTATAGGAATTAGATGAGGTATCCTCAGAAGTCTCTTCCAGTCCTCAAACTTTTTGAAAGAATTCCAAAGCTAATACATTAGTCTAATTAATCTTCTTCATTGAGAAGCAAAAAAATATAATTAAAAACTTAACTTTATTTAAATTTAAATAAGTTTCCTGTGTAAAGAGACTTTATGAAAATATGCTGTACTGGCAAAAGCATATGGTGGGGATGGGAGGGGGTAAGAAAACAACCCCAGCTCCTTTGGCAGTGAAAATAGGACTGATATATTTTATGAGAGGGATATGTTCCTGAAGACCTCACACAATTGGAGACCAATGCTGATGATGAATGGCGGAGTCTCTGTTTACCTGCTAAAGTGCTGCTGCCATGTGGCAACAATAAAACCGCACTTTGAAACTTAAGATTGTGATAATATGATGAAATCTTGTTTGGAAGAACTCACATTATTAGAGATTTATTTATGTTTTTATATTGCATAATTTCAAATGTTCATACCATTTGACCACAGCATCTTTCAACATTGTTGATGAGCTTTAGATAAGAAACACCTCTCCAGCCAGAACATTCCTCAAGATCTTAGAGATGGAAAGAGGAGAACTGTTTAAAATTAGCCATCATTGAAACAATTTCATGATGTCTGCCAACTACAATGAACACCTTGATTGAACTATTGTCTTGCATTTGTTTATTTAAAAAGATTAATCTGAACGGAAATTATATCTGAGTTTGATTGTCTTTTTTCTCACATAAAAACAGGTAAAATTACGAAGTTGTTTTAAAAAGAAAACATGTTTTAATCTATTAATAACTACGTGCTATTACTCCTAGGAAAGTCTCCTAATTATGCTTACACCAAAACAGAAAAAGTCTGACAGCGTAAAAGGAGTCTTTCTGGATGGCAAATATAAGAAAAAGGATAACCGAATATCTAGGGTCATTCCCAATTCTGCCATTAAATGTTACACCCAGAGAGGAGAGAATTAAGACCTCAAGAAAGTTGTACTGTTATTGGGGGTTCCAACACTAGGTTAAAACTCTTCAGTGTCCAAAGTGGGCTCTTTGGTTTATGACCCCAGTAAGGAAGTTCCATTAAAAGGCAAAGACTGTATCATGGAAATGTTTGTAGTTTATTTACGAAACCTGCAAACATGATATACACCAAATTCTACAAGCAGGAAAGAAATTGGGTAACTTTCCAGAGGTATTTCTGTTGAACTAGTCAATTTGACTAGTAGCTCAAGAAATGGAAATAGTAACTATACCAACATAGTTTTTATCATGCAGTTAAGTTGTTCAAATCTGTGTTTCTAAATAAATATGACAAGAAGAATTAATAATAATAGCAAAGATTTTTCAAGGAGTTACCTTGCATCAGGTATTTGTCTAAGCATTTTGTTATCTTGTTTAATCATGAAAATAGCCTCATGAGATCAATGATGTTATTTACCTCATTTAACAAATGAGGAAACTGAGGCTCAGAGAGATTAATTACATTGCCAAAGCCATTTAGTTAGTAGGTTGCAGAACTGGAATTCCAAACTAGAATTACTTCGTCACCTGTCCGTTTATCCATTATGCCATATTACTTCTTGAAAGGTAAGCCAGATGTCAACTGTCCACTTGCGTAATTGATATTTGCTGTGTGAATTATGAAGTCAATGCTGGTTCGAGTGCTAGAGGTATAGCATGGAACCTGACAGCCATGGTCTCCACCCTGTTGGAGGATCCAGTGCCCAGCACAGGATGAGTGCGATGTTGGTATTTGTTAAATGAAATGAATAAGTAGAGAAAATGTATCATCCTAAGCAGAGTAATAGTTGTAATTTTATAAAGTAATGATAGAAAAAAGGAGAGTCCTATTCATCCTGGTTTGAGAACTAACTGGTTGAAAGAGTCAACTATAGCTTATATTCATACTGCAGAACAAGCAGTTTATATGCCTTAGAAATCTTACCTCTTGAATGCATTAAAAAATGGATTCTTGACCCAGACTTATTTGACACCTCAACCAGGGCTCATGCAGGAAGCAACCAATTCATGTGTCTCTCTCACATCGATGTTTCTCTTTCTTTCTCTCCCTCCCTTCCACTCTCTGTGAAAAGCAATGGGAAAAATATCCTCGGGTGAGGGTTAAAAAAGAATTAAATGAAATGCAAGTGGTGACACCTCTTTCAAACCATAGAAAGTATCCACTACAAAGACACACACATGCACACATAAATGTAAAGTCACATAAAGACATAAAATATCCTGCTTTATTTCTTCCATGTGTATCCTCTAATCCATGCTTTTTCTATATTCCAATCATTTTATTCACTCTTCTTCCATTTAATAATAAAACATTGTTTATCTTGTAAAACCTACAGATAGGCAGATATATAAACGTTTATCACTACAGTTCTTTAAATGAGGTAATTACAATATTTTCTTAAATTTGAGTAGCAAATGATCACTGTAAATGGCTTGATGAAGAGATTAGGAGAAATACGGTGAAGTTTTTCTCTTTTAGATATTAAAATACCACTAATCTTGAGGTTATATACCTGAAGGTGAGTTTTTGAGAGCTGATTTAATCTAGAGTGTTTTTTTATTTTACATATTATACAAATTTGCTGAGTCAGTATTCTAGTCAAAGATACAGTTGTTTCTGAGTGAGAAGTAACACATATTTTGTTAGAAAATATTTTGCTAGCTATATATATAGTACCCAATAGTAAAACTTAAAATTGGGTTGGTTTTCAACTGGTTGAATTCCTACTTCTAAACTATGAAAATAGACAAATTATAGTATTTCC
Source organism: Miniopterus natalensis (assembly GCF_054644295.1). Classification (NCBI taxonomy): domain Eukaryota; kingdom Metazoa; phylum Chordata; class Mammalia; order Chiroptera; family Miniopteridae; genus Miniopterus; species Miniopterus natalensis. Next base: position 125,841,427 of record NC_142082.1, read on the forward strand.
CTTCAAGTTTCAGGACTGTCTATGCATAACATATCTCTTAATTATAAACTGAAGAATAGACTCTTGTGGTCTATACCTTTTTGCTCATAATCAGAGATGTTGGCTAGAAAAGATCCAGTTCCTTCCACCACGTGGAGCTATAACTAAGGATCATTCATGCCTCTTTACTTTCAGGGTTATATACCAACGCTATGCCAAAATCATACCTTTTTTTTTCTCTAGACATGGTTTTCTGAGAACATTTCTCCATTCACATCCTGGAAGTGTACGCCAGATACCCTGAAAGACAGGTGAAATATGTATTTGGAGATATGTATAGAAATCATTCTTGGAATTCAAAGTCTTTAGCTAAAATGCTTTTTTCTTGGTGGTTTAAAAAGTTATTTGTTTGTTATTACCATAAATATTAAAAGTCTAAATATATCATTATACTACAGATATTATAACGTTAAAACGGGTGTTTTTTACATTTATATTGAAAACATTAAGTTCTCTGCACTATACAAAACATAAAAAAGAAATGGTCATAATGTATAACATATGATGACCATGGATGGGGTCTGCATCTGGAAAGAAAAACTTTCCTACAGAAGAAATACTACACAGGAACATTCAAACTACTAACTTTTTAAATGTTTTTTAATTTATTGATTTGAGAGAGAGGAAGGGGGAGACAGAGAGAAAGAGAGAGGAAGAGAAAGAGAGAGAAACATCGATTTGTTGTTCCACTTATTTATGCATCACTGGTTGATTCTTGTATGTGCCCTGCCTCAGGACTGAACACACAACCTTGGTGTATCAGGCAGATGCTCGAACCAACTGAACTGTCCGGCCAGGGCTTAAACTGCTAACTTTTGAAAATAACCAGCTGCTTGAGTGAATGAAACTTTTTTTACTCCAAAGCAGTCTATAGGAAAAAAGCAACTACCCTGAATATAAATGTTTTGAGTTAATAGCAGTTAAAATTTGGATGATCATGTCGTGAAATAGGTTTAATTCTCATAATAGAATTGGTTTAGTATAAAAGTTGCCTGTGATCTTTACTTTTGTCACTTTTCTCTTTAGTGCCACCTTGTGGGTAAGCCCGTAACAATAAATACATAAGGTTTTGAGGTTTGGGTTTTGTTTTTAGTGTGTGTTTTTTCCCTCTGCTGTGTTAAAGCTAGTCTTAGAAAATAGTGTGGTAAAACTCAGATGTGAAGTAATTTCTTTGTTTTCTCAGGGAAGCAACCACTTCACTAAAAGATATTTGCCATAATTCTGCAGTTGGACAGTCAGGATACCAGAACAGTTTCTCAGAGATTGGAAATATTGGAGTCCACACAAAAATCGATGTTCATTTACAGGGTAATCACCAAACTTGTCTTGGATAACATAAGTGACAAGCTCTGACTTATTATTTTTCCATAAGAAAAATGTTTTCTTAAGTCAGTATCATTTCTACAACACCGTCCCATGAGAATTGATTCTAGGTGATTTGAAATGCTGCTTAATCCTATTTTAGCAAAGCTTCTGTATCTGATTTAGTCTTATGTGCAGGTTCCTTCTAACATCAGATCGAATTTACATTGAGTTGCCTTACTCCGTTTATTTTAATTATGCTGCACTTATAAAGGAATGAGGAAAACTCAGTACAGTATGTTGAAGCATCTCTTATTGGAAGGGAAATGTTATGTATTCCCTAATATTCTCCATGTATTAGAGATACTATAATAATCTTTTAAATAGCCAAACAAAAAAGAATAGTTTCTCCTCTTAGAAACACCTAGATATGTTAGAATGTATTGCTAAGGGTTTTGTTGTGGTGTTGTGTATGTGTGTGTCTGTGTGTGTGGTATTATGGAGAAATAAATTTTGAAATTGCGTTTATGCGGTTCTTTCAAAGCAAGTGAAAATCAAGTGTGATCTGATCTCTTTGAGAGTGTAAATGTCCATAGCTGAACTCCTTCTGCCCTTTTAGGAGTTGAAGGTTGCACCGTTTGTTATGCAAAAAGTAATTTTCCCTGGATGTGCAGTAAGGCCTCATATTTGACCTATAACCTGAATGTCATAAGCTATCTGTTGCCTGTGCTGGAAGCACACAAACAACAAAAAAGCATTCTAAGAAAATCTTGTTATAGAACCAAAGCAGCCAAATACTATCAGTAAAGCTGTAAAAACCTTAGAATTTAACTCTTTAGTCCCTTTTAACTTAAGTCTTATGCTTTGTCTCTAAAAGTAGTTTACTGTGCTTTCCAATTCAGAAATGAATTTTAATTGTTAACTTGTGCACCCTTTGATATCTGAATTTCTCCATGACATTCTGACACATTTCTGGTTTCCTATGGATTTGGTACAGGAGCAAATTAAAAGGCTCTTTAGGGTGGCAACGTTCAATCGGTAGTCCTCCACTTAACCTTTGCCTGGGTATGTGTTAACTTTTGGGTCCTTGTTCTTAGAGTTTAACTGCACACACACACCCCAAAAAAAATTAAGGAAAGGGCTTTCTTATCTGGGACCATGAAAACCCGTGACCTTTTTTCTGATATTGTTTCACCTTCAGCTTTAATAATAAAGGTGTGTCTTCTTTCAGTTTAAGCTAAATAAAGCTTAATAAATAAGCTGCTGTGTAGTGCCATCCAGAAGATTCCTGGGACACAGGCTGGTATCAGTGTAGGGGTTTTGCTGTATTCAAATAAATGGTACCTTCACCCACCACACAGCTTAACTCCAGGTGTTTTTACCTCTCCTCATTTTTATTACATTCATGTTAAATATGTGAGGCTTTTAAAACAAGTTTTTGAAAGCAGCAAAATACATTTTATATCTACTTTGTTAACGAATTAAGCAGATCCTAATTAATTGGGTTATATTATATACCAACAACCTTTCACTTTAATGTCACAAAGCTTTTATGGTCTCTGTTCAGTTCCTAGTAAAGTGAGCCTGAGCAAAATATTCTCTTGACATTTCTGAGAATTTCAGTTTTAGTTTCAAAGGATCATTTATTCCTTTAATCTTACAATGTGGAAAAGTAATGAGTATTGACTCCTTCCTTAGAAGCGCTAACATTCAACTAGGTAAACTTAGCAAGTGATAGCAATTAATGTTCTCTTTTGTCTTCTAGACAGAAAATCAAAGCTATTTAAAGTCAAGGATGTATTTAAAATCAATGTATGTCCACAAGTTAACATTAATGTTTACAGATACTTTCTGTGATCATTATGTCTTATTTGGGTATGTGCATGTGTGTTTATTTTCTGTATTTCTATATAAATAGATGAGAGAGGTATATATACAGGGTGGGGCAAAAGTAGGTTTACGTCTGTGAGTACTCAAAGCACAGAGTTTATTCATGCATTATTATTCATTAATTATTGTATTATTTTCCATGCAAACACTGTATGTTTCTCCATGGTCTGAGTAAAAGTGTTATATTTGTCACTAGTCTAACCTGCAGTGTCATAAAGTCCACACTTAGCTCTCTGTGCCACTCCTTCATATTCAGCGCTTGCCACAATAGTCAAATTAAACTGCTGGCGTGATAGTCATTCAAATATATAATTCTAAAACCATGGTCATAGGATGATTTCTTTATTTCTGTGAGATTTGCCTATAGTGATTCTCTGTTTAACAGAGCTCTGTAGCAGTTTCTTTTAAATGTTCAGAGCAGGAGCTATACCTTCCAGGATGTGCAAATAATCAAGTCCTAGCAACATTATAAAATGTAATCCACATTATGAATGAACAGAATGAGCCCTCAGATCTGATTGCCTCAAGCTCAAAATATGAATGCTCCTGACACGCCTCATATGTATTAGAGAGTTGAAATTGCATTAGAATAAGAGAATGCATTGGGATCTGGGCCTCAGCCCCACTTCCCCAACCTTCCCACTCCTGCCCACCTGTGAGGGGAGCTTCTGCTCTGCAGAGAGAGGGCCGGCTCTGAGCTTCACCTCCTGTCTGTTGCCACAATGCCAGAAAGGATGGGGCCTGAGGAATTTTATCTTCTAATGTTCCTTTGTGAACTGACTTAATTAAATTTTTCCCAAAGTGCAACATTCTCCAGTTCTTTCTCAGGAGGGCAAATTGAGGAGACACGGAAATAGGTCTAAATGAAGTGAATTTTTTTTAATGAATTCAAATAACGCCATGAAAAAGCACTTTGAATTTTTCAATTCCCAGGCAATTGGTTCTAAAAAGAAAACCATTCTAAATGATCCACATGCTCTCATTTGTTAGTCTGGAGTTCTTGCTCAAGGAATTATTTGCATGATGTTATAGAACATCATGGTGATTTACTTGCTTTTCTAATATCTTTGCCCACAGACTCTGTAGAACTGAAAGTATATCCGCAAAGAGAAGTGACTGTCAGAGAAGGCTCAGTAATAAACAAAAAAAGTATCTAGAAGTAAAGGGAAAAGAGCTGAATCCCATTTTTAAAAATCAGATTCTGCAGAAAATAAATATCACAGACATCATTATTTTTTTTGTTAATAACCACTTAAGATAATCTGTAATTTCTTCCTAATCATCAAAATAGGTTTTTGCCAGTCACATAATCTCCTAGGGAGAAGTGTCTTATGAGATTACCACCTGATTTTGAAAAGTTCCAGCAACTGTAAACAAAACTAAATGGCCTTCATTTACCCAACAGCCATTCAAAAATGATATAGATCATGAACAGTAAACAAAAATAACGAGTTAACCGTGCTTTAACTGAAAGATAATTTTTCACATGCTTTAAAATTCACTCCAGTACTATGGAGATTTAGAAAAACACAGCCACTAGGCACTGTGGTTTTTGTCTCAGAAAACCATTATCTACTTCCTTGGTACTTATTTAACAACTCAAGAATAGGAAAAAACATCCCAGGTAGGTCTAAAATTCTTACTTAAATTTTTTTTTAATTGTGCCTTTCAAATACATACTATATTATGTAATAATATGATGGTGATGATAAAAAACAAAGCAACTAGGCAGCACCGTTAATGGCATCATGAAAACAATTGCCAATATCATTTCCTTTGAGATCTTTAAAGTCAGTAAGTATTGCAACTTGAACTGCATACCGCATTTATCGGTTGTTTCACATGATGCAGTGTTCACACACCTGGTATGAGGGCTGTTACTTGATTTCATACAGTAGTCCTCTTAATAAGCCATATCTCTGTGCTGATGAGCATCCTGAGCCTGTTTTCTCCTGGCCCAGGATCTGCCCCACACCTCTGAAAAAACTGCAGCTCTCCTTAGATATTCTGGTACCACAAGGAGGGTCCTGCAATGTGTTCCCCAATTTACATCATTCTCTTTTTGGCATGGCCACTAATGTAAGTGTTGGGACAAGTTTCAGAAAAGAAACCTTAAGATCTAAGATTATCATCCTTGTTATTCATTTATGTATTTATTCACTCATTCATTTATTGAGCAAATATTTATGAAGAAACAACAGTATGCCAAATACTATTCTTAGTATAGTGAACAAGGTGGATTAAAATTCCTGACCTCATGGAGCTTACATTCTAGTAGGGAGACAGATAATTTTTTTTTTAATTAAGTAAAAGAAATGGGGATAAAAGAAGGGATATAGAGAGTGATGGGCCCAGGAAGAAGCTTACAATATTAAGTATGACAGGGAAGGCCTCACCTTTGAAAAAAGACCTGTAGGAAATCAAGTATGTAGGTAACTGAGGGAGAGGGAACAGCAGCAAGAGCAAAGGCCCTGAGATAGGAATGTAGCTGGTGTGACTGAAACATAGCAAGACCAATGTGGCTAGAGTTAAGTTAGGAAGAGAGGGAAAGGATGTGCGATCATAAAGGTAACGGGGAACCAAAATCGTATAAGGTTTTCTTGGCCATTTTAAAGGCTTTACCTTTATCCTGAGAGTTATGAAAAATCATTGGAGAGTGTTAAGATGATGAATTACAATCCATTGTGAGTCCTAAAGGACTAGTTCTGGTGAATATGATGAGAATTCACTGAAAGATTCAAAAAAAAAAAGAACAGTTCTGAGGTTATTGAGATGATTTATGCAAGAGATGGTTGTGACTTGAACTAGGCTGATAGCAGTAGAGCTAGTGAGAAGTGATGTAATTTTGCTAAAGGATTGTACATGGTGTATGTGTGAGAGACCTCATGGTTGACACCAGGATTTTGATCTGAGCAACTAGAAGAAAGGAGTTGACATTTGAGATGCAAAGGCTTAGGGAGATGCAGGTGTGAGGAGAAGATTAAGATTTTTGTGTTAGTACTGCTGATGGTCAAGAACACGTGGTCGAAGAATGGATCATTTTATGGGGCAATGAGGAGGCCATTATTGACCTTCACATGGACAGGATCTGTAGAATGTTGGAGACAGAGCCTAAATGGAGAAGGCTCAGGAGTGAATGGGTGGTTCATGGGAAGTGGAGAGTACAGGCAAATATTTCCAGTGCTCTTTCTGAAAAGGGTGGTAGAGAAATGGGGCATCATCTAGAAGACGGTGTAGGATTAAGAGATGGGGTGAGGGTGGAGTTAATTATAATATGCTTATATGCTAAGGGGAATGATTCAGTCAGAGAGTAAATCTGGACACAGGAGTGGAATTATGTCCTAGAATGGTTGTGAGGTTCTAGAAGTAAAGAGGTGAGCCTTGGTTTGAAGATACACAATTCATGTATAAGTGAGTGGTTAAGTAGGTACATGTCATTAAGTGGGTACATGTGGTAATGGGTGCTTGTGAACATTCTCTCCCAACTGTGTCTATTTTATCAGTGAAAATAGGAAGCAAGGTTATCAGCAGGGAAGGTATTGAAGGTTTGAGGAAAAGGTAAAATATATTCTATAGCAGTCTAAGAAGATGAGTAAGTAGAAAATGAAAATGTTAGGCTTTAGGATGATTGGCCCTAGATGTTCCCGTTATATTAGTGGACACAAATTTAAAGTTTTTCTGGAACCACTCTATGCCATGTGGGTGCAGGCCTAGAGTAGTTGGATTTTGATTTAATAGAATTAAAAGTCAGCCAACTGCATCAGAGGGAAAGCTGGGCAGAGGAGATAAAGGTTACTGTCAGGGGAACAGTTTTAAATATGAACAATGGAATCAAAACTGAGTAAGGAGGAAAATGAGGATATGAGGGTTAAAGACAGTAAAAATGGGGTATGTTGATTAGATTGTAGGTCCCTGTAAAGTTGAATAAATATTACCACTTAATATTTGTTTTTGAAATGAAGATACTAAATTTAGGGCACAGCAAACCCCAGATAATAGTGGCTCTTGTATCTCTTTGCTCCAGAACTCAAACATACATGTATTCTATACTGTCATTTGTTATATTTAATGCCACAGACCTCCACTCAACGTTTATGTGCAGTAAGGAATTTCTGTTCTATTATGAAACCATTCTTTAATCTTTATTTTCTTCCAATACTCCTATTAATGTTTCTTAGGCATGTCTGTACCTGATTTCCACCAAGACTCCATTTTCATAGCAAATTTTATCATTATAAGCCCTCAAGTTACAAAATAAGGAGGAAGAATTGGCAGTCTGAATATAATGATTGCACGAATTGATGCAGGAAAGAAACATTTGACAAAATCAAATACTCATTTATAATTTTAAAACTCTAAGCAAGTTAGGAATAACCAAAAGCAACTTCAACTTAATAAAGAGCATCTTAAAAAAACCCATAACTATTACTCTTAATGGTCAAAGACAGAATGCTTTCCTCTAACATAGGGAGCAAAGCAAGGATTTGCTTCTCACCACTCCTATTCAGCATAGTACTAGAAGTACTAGTCATTGCAATAGGGCAGGAAAAAGGAAGAAAATGCAGAGAGGTTAAAAGGAAAATATAAAACTCACTGTTTTCAGATGACATGATTGCCTGTTTAGGAAATCCCAAGAATTCTACAAATATAAAACTCTTAACACCTAAAAAGTGATTTCAACAAAGTCACAGGATAAAAGATCAGCACACAAAAATCAATGTTATTTCTATATAGTAACCATGAACATGTGTAAACCAAAATTAAAGCACATTTATAATTACTCCAGAGAAAACGAAACATTTGGGTATAAACCTTACAATACATGCACACTATCTGTGTGCTGAAAATACCAAATACTGATAAAAGAAATCAAAACAACTTAAATAAACAGAGAAATACCATGTTCATAGATTGGAAGACTCAACATAGTAAAGATGGCAGTTCTCCCCAAATTGATTGGTAGGCTTAATGCAATTTTATTAAGGAAACGTGAATTAAACCACAATTAGCTATCACTACATACCTATCAGAATAAAAATTAAAATAGTGACACCACCAAATGCTGGCAAGGATGTAGAGAAATTGGATCACACATACATTGCTGGTGGGAATTAAAAATTGTGCTACACTGGAAACCAGCTTGGAAATCTTTTTAAAACATTAACATGCATTTACCGTACAACACAGAAATTCGACTTCAGCATTTATCCAGAGGAATGGAAACTTGTTTACACAAAAACCTATACATGAGAGTTCATAACTGTGTTACTTACAGTAGCCAAAAATTGGAAGCAACCCAAATGTCCTACAACAAATGGGTGAATGGATCAACTGTGGTACATCCCTACCATGAAATATAACTCAGCAATAAAAATTTGATACAACAACTTGGATGAAATCTTAGGGAATTATGCTGAGTGAAAAAAATTAATCCCAAGATGCTGTATATTATATGATTCCATTTTTGCAACAACCATTAAATGATAAAATTACATAAATGAAGAACTTATTAGAGGTTTCCAAGAGTTATACACAGCAGTAAGGATGAATGGGAGGGAAGAGGGTGCAGTTATATAAGGGATCTTTGTGGTGATGAGACTGTTTTGTATCCCGACTGGTGCTGGTGACAGGAACCTATACATGCAACAAAATTTCACATAATTAAATACATACATTCACTCTCTCAAATGAGTGTATGTTAAACTTGTGAAATTTGAATAAGGTTGATGAATTGTATTCAATGTCAATTTTCCAGTCTGATATTATACTATAGTTATCCAAGATGTTAACATTGTGGGAAACTGGGTGATGGACGTACAGAATCTTTCTTTATTATTTCTGTATAACTGCATGGGAATCTCAATTATCTCAATATTAAAAGTTAAATAAATAAATTATAATAACAGAGAAGGGGGAGAGAGAAGGCCTTCCTATAGAGAGCAGATAATTTGAGCAGTCTTGTTTATGCTTTAGAAAGGGAACATACACAAGAATCAAACAATTCTAAATCTAACTTTTGTTAAAAGTGACACACCATTTTGGGCAAGTGAAAGAAATAAAACAGCAGGGTAAATTTTCAGCTTTAACATTAATCTTTTAGACTATCTCTGGCTTTTTCTCTGGCCAAAATGAAAGAAATCTTCAAATCCACTGTGAAGCTTTCCTCAGACTGAGAAGTCTCTGATACCTTTTTAAAGCAGCTTTGTGTCAAACGTCTTTGAGTATCCTCTAAGAATCTGTTTGCAAAGTATTAGAAAATGTTTTTTAAATTTCCTTCTGACCATACACAAGGAATTCTCATTTTATCCAGTTCCTCACTGCTCACTGACCTAGCAGAGAAAGGTCTTTTAGCACCTTACAATCTTAAAAACAAAATTTAGATGAGACAAAGCATCCTCAAAGCTGGATTATCTGACTCCCAGATTGGTTTAATTTTCCTGTCATCTTCAGCTACCTTCCAAAGAATTTAGCCAGACCTGATGTTTCTACATTCTAAAACTGCCAGCCTCTAATGATCCCTCATCTCTAAACTTCCATAACATAGTACCTATACTAATGTGTTTATTTTAAACTAAGGCATATTTATATGCAATAAAAGCACTGATTGTAAGTATAAGTTTGATGCATGTTGGAAATGAATTCACTCTTGTGTAACCCTCAGAATCAAATTATAGAACATTTTCATCACCCCAGGAAGTGCCCTTGACCTATTTTACCAGCCCTCAGCCCCCATTATTTTGCTTTCCATCACTATAGATTAGTTTTGTCTGTTCTAGGATTTTACCTAAATAGAAGCATAAAGTGTGTCTGGCTTCTTTAACTCAGCATAATATTTTTTTCCTGTGTACATATCTTTATTTTAATATTTAAAAGAATCATATTCATTCTGACAGCTTTACCAGGCATGGCCCCCCCAGTAAATTACACACACTCAGGTACCAGCAAGGTTATTGCACATCTCCTGAACTGACCAGGGCAGGGCCCAGGGGCCACTCTGCCTACATCAGACTCTCCATAGTCCAAACAGGCTGCAGGGCAGCTCAGCAAAATATTTTTATATTCATCTTTGTAGTGTATATAATAGTAGTTGTTTATTTTTGTTCCATTACGTAAAGGGTGGGGCAAAAGTAGGTTTGCAGTTGTGAGTACGCAAAACACAGTTTATTCTTGTATTATTATTTATTCATCATTGTATTATTTCCCACACAAACGACTGTAAAACTACTTTTGCCCCACCCTGAATATATAATTTATCCACTCACCTGCTAATGGATATTTGGATTATTTTTAGTTTGGGATTATTACAAATAAAGGTATTGTGAATATACATGTACAAATCTTTGTATGTGAGCAGATGCTTTTATTATTCTTGGGTAAGTACCTAGGAGTGGAATGGTTCCTAGACTCAAATGATAGGTATATATTTAACTTTATAAGGCACTGCTAGGCTATTTTACATTACCATCAGTGAAATTGAGAGTTCCAGTTTTTCTATGTTCTTGATAACATCACTTAGTCTTTTTAAATTTTAGCCATTCTAATGGGTGTATAGTGGAATGTCATGTGGTTGTAAGTTGCATTTTTCTGATGACAAATAATGTTGAAAATCTCTTTATGTCCTTATTAACCTTCATATATCTTCTTTTCTGAAGTGTCTGCTCAAAAAAAAAAAAGACTAACCATCAATGTAATAAATCAGAATCTAATGAATCATGATTTTGATTTTCTTTTTTTCCTTGAGATTTTTTTAAATGTATCTTTATTGTTGACAGTGTTACGGATGTCCCCCTTTTTTCCCCATTGACCCCCTCCCCCCCACACCCAAGACACACTATGCCTGTGTCCATGGGTTATGCATATAAGCATGTAAGTTCTTTGATTTTTATTTCCCTTCAACTTAACACATTGCTTCTAAACCAGGACATTCTCTGTCAGAAAGTAAAAGAACTGACGATAAAGCAACAAATGTTCCTATACGTTCAACTTTACTCAAAGGTTTGGAATAAAGAAAGCAAATCATCAGTTTTAAGTTCACTCTTCTCTGCTTGTAGAAGCAATTTTGTGAAAAAGTTTCAAAAGCACCACCTTAATAGAAGAAAATAACTTTTCTAACACTTAGTAACAAAGTGCTAGAAACTAACAGCAGGAGAAACAGAAATGGAAGGTGAGGTGGTTGTGCCTTTGGCCCTTCAGGGAGTGTCCTCGGTTGGGTTGTGTTCTTGCCAGAAGCAACATCCAGCTATTTATGTTAAGCAAGGCAGCCGCTTGGGGTGAAAGCAAGCAGCTTGAGGAAGACCTCTCCACACACTGTATTTAAATAGATGAAGGCAAAAATAGAAAGAGGAAATGATCCAAAAAAGAAAACTGGAAAAGATGTGTTTTGAAGTCAGAGGGGAATCAGAAGCCATATTCAGATCACACTGAGCTGGTAAATATGGCCCAGGGGAGAAAGAACAGTAACTCAGTATTACTGGAACTCAAATTAAGTGCATGCCGCTTCTCACAGAGTAATCATACACCAGAAGTCAGAGAAATGCAAATTAAAGTATTCACAAGAAACCATTCTTGGCCTGTTTGACTGGCAAAACATTATAAAAGTTGATTATATGCATTTTTATGGTGGTATAAGGAAATCCGTATTTCTTCAATTGTTATTTGAATGTAAAATGGCACAGTTTGGGAGAGGATAATATCCATTAAAAGTTAACATGTGCAGTCTTCACCAAGTAATTTCACTTATAGGAATCTATACTTGAGAAATAATGAAACATGGGCACAAAGATATATTTGCAAGAAGGTTCTTTGCAACATTGTGACTAAGAGACTGAACCTTGAAAAGCTCTTATAGGACATCAGTAGAGACATTGTTAAATATAGCATGGTCCTTTGTACTTAAGAATAGTGAGGCAGATCAACAGAATATATATTACCTAACTGCATAAAAATACCCCAATAAATACATATGAATTTAAATACAATTTTTAAATAACTTCCTACACTGGGGCGCGTAATGTAAGGAAAAGATATTGAATATAGATATAGATATATAGATATTCAAGTGTATTTATAGGTATATAAATACAGCCATATAGGTAAAGGTGGACCTACAGAAGAGGTTTGGGAAACTTCCTGAGAGACTGTGAAATCTTATATAGAAAAACTTAAGGATTTGTAGCCTCGTAGGACTGTGGGATAGTGTCGTGCTTTCATTTTTTTCTTCTCTGGAGGTTGGGATTTGGGAAGATAAAGTAGTACATGGGAAGTGAGTAGCTGGAGACATATAGATATAGTTATAGATAGATATAAAATCAAAGAATGAGATTTGGATTTCTAAACTATGGGCATGGTGAGTTAGGAATGTATTCATGTCACACAATTGGTAAGATACTGACCCACAAACTATCTGACTTCTTCAAGAGGAGTTTATATTTACTAGGATGAGTTGGGGGGAAATATGTCCAGATAAAATTTTTAAATTTGCTCTAAAGCATGAGTTTTTCCTGCGCTCTAGGAAATATTATTTAAAATTATAATATTCTTTTCACATTTGGGGGTTAACATCTGAAAATTTTATTATGTGTATCAGTGGTTGCAAATAATATAATTTCATGTGTGTTTTAAAGAATGATATTTTTTAAATATATTTTTATTGGTTTCAGAGAGAGAGAAACATCAAGGATGAGAGAAAATCATTGATCGGCTGCCTCCTGCACGCCCCCCTATTGGGGATCAAGCCCGCATCACAGGTATGTGCCCTGACCAGGAATCGAACCGCAGTCTCCTAGATCCTAGGTTGATGCTCAATCACTGAGCCACACCAGCTGGACTAAAGGATGACATTTTAAAAATAGAATTGTTCCATGATATTTTTAAAATAGAATTATTTGAAGAATACATGAACAAGCTCTCCTTTGTCAGTCGGAAATCTTACATAGTTCCTTTTTCTCTCTGAACTTACATTTTCATTCCCCAGGCCCCAGAAGGATTTTATTTTAATGCAATATGTTGTTATGCTTGAAAGGTTTTTTTATTGATCAACCTGTCATATTCTCTTCAATAAAATATGTGTATAAATTAAATTTTTAATTTTCAAAAATTTTACGGCACCATTAAGTATGACAGCCTTTCTTCTGGATTAAATTATCATTAAAATAGCTTTTAGTACATAATCAATGAAAACAAATATATTAAATATTGTAGAATTAGTAAACATAAAGTAAAAGTTTATTGAGAATTCATCTCTCATTGAAATTAAGGTGTTCTTTATTTTTCAATTAGTTTATGTATCCATGGATGATTATTTTATTTAGAATGAGGGGTTCACTGGAAATTAACAGCCAAAAAAACAGATATATTAGACCACCATTAGGAGCTGGACTTACAAATGGTGTTGTTAAATGCATCATTTACAACAGAATCCACAATACATTTCTATTAAATTACCCAACTCTAATATCATCCTTTGCAAAAGCTCATTTACCTCCAGGGTTATGTGTGCCCCAGTTTGAAAATCACTGTTATAGAGTACATCAGGATAACATAAAATAATGGTGACGGTCTAATAAGTCACATGAAAAAGTTGCTTAGAAAGGGATCAGTAACATCATAGCCTCAGATATGTATATACAGTACCTATATCTATAATGTGCAAACAATGGCTAATAAATAAATCTAATAAAATAGGGTGGTAGAGCCTCATACTGAACACCACACCTTAAAAAAGTATGTGAGCTGATGGAAAACTATAATGTAAAAAAAGATATTTGAAGGAAGGCAGGGTAGGACTATATGCTGTACATACCCTATACACCTGACTGTGGTAGCATCCTGAGAAGCAGTTGGGAAAATGTCCTAGAAATCACGAATCGAACTGATACTATTATTAAAATAACCACAAATGACAAGGCCAGTTAGAGGAATTTGATGATGCTTTTTGGCACAGATTGTAAATCTAAAAGAAGCCCCAATAAATAGCATTTCTCTTTCCCACTATTGCTTCTAATAATAACCCCTAAATTAGGAAGATGAGGCCAGTCATGCACAGGCAGTGACGGTTTTAAGGAGGCTTGCATTACTTACAGCAAGGATGAGCAAAGAAATGCTTAAGCTCTCTGTGGGCACACTCGCTCCTAAGTGAATTTGCCTTGCCACGTTCAAACCTCCCAGGGACAAAGTGAGTAAATGGGGCAGAAAGAGACTGATAGTTTAACAACTTTAGGTTCCTATCCTATACAGGAAAGAAAGATCAGTAGGAAATAAATATTCCCCATTAATATAGGATATAAAACTAGAAGAGAGTCCACAGAAGATATTGATTATGAAATAAACTACCTAGACGTTTTCCTCTTAAGGAAGTTGTCGATGAGGTTCTTAATTGCACCTGCTAATAATTTCAAGCCTCAGAAAGAAAATGAAATGGTAGGACAAACTAAAGTTTTTCTTTTTTAAATTTAAATTTATTTGAGTATAGAATAAAAACAAAAATTCTAAAGATCACAAGGTGAAAACAGTGAATAGCAAATCTGGATGATCTTTAATGAGAGAGAAATTATTAATTCATAGGTAGGAGCACCTTCCACTGGCTTTGTGGCAGCAGCCACTGTTTTAGGTGCTGGAGACACAGCAGTGAATGCAAGAGACAAAACCCTTGCCATGATGAAGCTTCTGTTTGGAAGGAGGGTAGAAAATAAACAATGTATGATTGCAATAAGTCCTATGGAGGGACATAAAGACCAAGGATACAGGGTATGCTGGAGGTGTATAGGAAATTTTTACAGACTTGGGTAGAGACCCAAAGGAAGTAAGAGAGCAAGCCCTATGTATATCTGGCAGACAGGCATCCAAGTGGATGGAACATTGAGTGCATAGACCCTGCAGGAGCTCACTGGACAAGTTTGAGGTCAGCATGAAGGCCATGTGACAAGAGTGAAGTGAACGAGGGAGAGGGTAGGAGGTGGTAAGGGCAAAGAGGTACAGGGTCCAGATTTTGAATTTCACTTTGAGTGAAAAGGTACACCATTGAAGGATTGTGGATGGAGGAGTGACATAATCTTGCTTCTCAAGAGGGTCATTCTGGTTTCTGTTTAAAATAGAGACAGTTTGCAATAATACAGGCAGTAGATGATGGTAGGAATTCAAGTGCAAGTCCAGAAGAAAGCGCAATGTACTTGGGTTATGGATAGTATCTGCATGCAGAACCAATAGGTACGAGAGGTGGGAGAAGGAAGGAATCAAGGATAAATCCTAAGATTTGAGCTGTGCAACTTGAAGGACTGAGTTGTCATTTACTAAGATGAGAAAGATTGAAGAAAAAGCATATTTGAAGAGAAATTTCGGAATTTGATTTTGAACATATTAAATTTGAGATTAAATTTCTAAGTGAAACTATTGAATCAGTAGTCAGAGATATGAACCTGGGAGTCAGTGCTATTCAATAGAAATAAATATGAGTCAAACAGGTAATGTTAAATTTTCCAGTAGCCACATTTTTAAAAGTTAAACAAATGGCATTCATTTCAGTAGCATATTTATTAAACAGTATATCCAAAATATTATCATTTCAACATGTAATATAAAAATTATTAGCATGAGATTTTTGCCTTATTGTTTTTAACTAACTTTTCAAATTCTGGCATATATTTTGTACTTCATAGCACCTCTGTTCAGAGTAGCCACATTTTTAGTGCTCAATAGCCACATGTGACTGATGGCTAAGCTATGTTGTTGGACAGCATATGTTTAAAAAAAATAGATGACTACAGAGGGAACTCTGAAGAATTCACATCAAAAACAAAACAAAATAAACAAACAAAAAGCCTTATACAAAATATAGAAAGAACAACACTGTACTTTAGGATACTTTGTGCAGCAAGTGAAAACCTCAACCAAACTTAAAGTAAGGTATGTATCAACCATCAGAGGAAGTCCTGAAATAGGACAGACTCAGTCATGTCATCAAAGACCCAGGTTCTTTTCATGTGTTTACACGGTCATCTCTGTGTTGCCTTTTTCCCCAGGCTGGTGGCAAGATGGCAACAGTAGTCACAGATATGACATCTTGATATAACTACTCAAAAGTAAAATAAAGACAGCACCTCTTCTTGTGTATCTCTCTTAATTAGTGGGAAACTTTGTTAAGACACCATCCCCCAGTAGGATTCCTTTTATATCTCATTGGTCAGAACGGAGTTAAATGCTATTTCTTAATCGATCACTATCAATAAGTGGATAAGGGTAGTTCCAGTTCTGGGTAAGATGATAGACACTCTCCAACCTGCCTTTCCCACTGAGTGCAGTAATAAAACCAGGACAATATGGACCAAGCAGATATTTGAGGACTCCTAAAAGTGAATGGCGGTGGGCAGATCTGGGAAGAAGATAGGGATTCAAATCATCCCTGAACCAACAGTGAGTTTAATCTTTTTTTCCCTCCAGTATCCCACAGCCTGGTTTCAAGGCAGGCTAAGGACCAGATGTAGGTGTTGGTATGCATAGAAAGATCTCAACAAAAAACCCTATAACTCAATATTAAGTAGGAAAGTCTACTGGCAGCAATAACCATGGTAGCAGGAGCCCACAGGCACCTAAAAATTTGAAGGAAGAGGAACTTTCCTCTTGGACCAGAGGTGCTATGGTCCCAAGAAGGTGGCAAAAACATCTCTCTTCCTCTCTGTCTCTTTCTCTCTCTCTCGCCCCTCCTCGCCATCTGATAAAAGTAGATAACTATAGAGAGAACTTTCTGCAAAGTTGGGACAAGCTTTAGTTTGGTCCTGAATTTGGGTACAGTTGCAGGAACTATGTGACAGAACAAGGTAAATAAAGCCCCTGCTTTCTAGCCAGAGGACCATAAAAGGGAGCCAAGGGGAACTAACTGTACAGTACTGAGAAGATGGTGAGTGAAGAGGGAGGAGCTTGAGAAAGCACTATCATAAAGTTATTTATGGATTCCTGGGCTTATGCCGGAACTGCATGCATGTGGATCTCGTCCTAAACAGCATATCAAAGATTTTGATAACTGAACTGAGAGATAAAATCCTGGCCATATCCCAGACCTGGGCATAGCTAAGCAAACATTTTGAAACAAAACTGGCATTGAAACCACAGTTCATAAAAGGCTGAATAAAATTAGTGGCTTGAACCCAGTAAGGTCAATTGCCTGCTAAACAAAAATATCAACAATGTTTATAAGATTTAAACAAGACCCAGTGTCTCATAACAATATTCAAAATGCTTATATTACAATCCAAAATTACTCAACATATGAAGAACCAGGAAAATTTCAACCCACATCGGAAAAGAAAATTGATAGATGCCAATGTTGACATGGACCCATTCAAATCTTTCCCACAATGAAATCAGAAATGTTATTTCAGGAATATCAGGAATAAAAAAGGAGAGGACACTCCAGACATTGAAAAGATAAGAGAATACTGTAAACATTATTATGCATAATAACAAAGTAAGTAGTTTTGTGACTGTTTAAGAAATTGAATTCATAGTTAAATACCTTGTGAGAAAGAGTCTCCAGGCTCACATGTTTTCATCAGTGAATTATACTAATCATTTAAGGAGCAAGTAATACCACTAATTCTATACAAACTCTTCCAAAAAGTAAGAGAGGAAGGAACACTTCTCAACTCAATTTATGAGACCAGCATTACCCTGATACCAAACCTAGAAAAAATAATACAAGAAAACTATATAAACTAGAATAGACAATAGTCTATTCACCAAACATCAGTCCAAAAGAAGGAAAAACAAAGGTACAAGTATGAAAATAGTTCACATATAACTATATTCTTTCCTAAATTTGCCATACATAAAATTTATTCCAACTATTTATTTGAATGGAAAATAGAAAAAGACTCCTCTACTTATCACCCCCCCAAAAAAAGAGATTTGCCAGAGAGAAAGGTAGAATAGAATAGAGATACAAAGGACTGCCACAGGCCACTAGGAAAACCCAAATACAAAGCTGTCATTTTTCAATGGCTCCATAAAACAAAACAAATAAAACATTATAAAAGATATTCAACCTAAGTACATATAAAAAATACACTTCAATTCACCCATGTATCTCACAGGCTTCAAAACAGAGAGAAAATAGCCCGGCCGGGCGTGGCTCAACGGTTGAGCATCGGCCTAGGATCCAGACGATCAGGGTTCGATTCCCGGTCAGGGCACATGCCCGAGTTGTGGGCTGCAGCCGATCGATGACTCTCTCATCATTGATGTTTCTCTCTCTCTCTCCCTCTCCTTTCCTCTCTGTGAAATCAATAAAAATATATTAAAAAAAAATAGAGAGAGAAAATACTATTAAATGTTTTAAGAAAAAAGCACTACCTATTAATTTTATATACTATTGCTGAAAGACTCTCACTATTATCTCATGTGAGTATTCATTCCTGAAAGTAATTAGTAGAAATCCACAGTCCAATGATGAAAGGGTTTCAATAAACACTGTATATTTACAACATTAATGAGAACTCTTTCATGTTGAAAACTTTCTGGCACATTATACATGGATTAATTTCTATCAAGCTTTCTCACATTACTTATATTTAAATTTCTTTTTTTTAAAGAATTTTTACTTGTAAGAATGTGGACCCATTCAAATCCTTCCCACAATGTTTACATTCAAGAGCATTAATCCAATGAATCCTTTTATGCTTTTGAAAGGAACTGAGATAACTGAAGCTGTTCTCAAATTCTGCACATTAATATGGTTTTTCTCCAGTGTGCATTTTCACATTTTGAAGGATTGTGTGATAAATGAATACTTTTCCAAAATCCTTACACTTGGAGGATTCTCTCCAATATGAGTTCTTCCATGTTTTGATGATAATGGAGACAAGTAAATGCTTTACTACATTTTTTTACATACATATGGTTTCCCTCCAGTGTGATTTCTTTCGCTTGTTTGAAAATTTTGATAACATCTGAAGGCTTTCCCACATTCCTTACATTCATAGGTTTGTCTCCAGTATGAGTTTTTCATGTGTTTGTAAAAACTCACTGGGATACCTAAACGCTTTATTACATCTTTTACCTTTATAGGGTTTCTTTCCAGTGTGGTGTATTTTATGTTTTTGAAGATAATGGAGACAGCGAAAAGCTTTACACATATATGATTTCTCTCTAGTGTGATTACTTTCACATGTTTGGAAACTTTGATAACATCTGTAGGATTTTCCGTATTTCTTACATTCACAAGGTTTCTTTCCAGTATGAGTTATTTCATGTGTTCATAAGGAACTGAGATATCTCTAGGCTTTCCCACATTCCTTACATTCATAGGATTTCTCTCTTTTGTGATATCAAAGAGAACTGGGATAACTGTTTCACTACATATTTTACATTCACAGGGTTTTTCTCCAGTGTGATTTCTTTCATGTCTTCAAAAACTTTGATAACACATAGAGGTTTTTCCACATTCCTATATTCATAGGGCTCCTTTCCAGTAAATTTATTTTCACGTCTTCCATAATTTTGATAATATCTGAAGGTTTTTCCGCATCCCTTACATTCATAAGGTTTCTCTCCAGGGTGACATTTTTTAGTACATCAAAAAGAACTGAGACCAATGACTGCTTTACCACATTGTTTACATTTATAAGGTTTTTTTCCAGTGTCGGATCTTTCATGTATTTGAAGTGAAGTTGAAGAGCTAAAGGTTTTCCTACGTTCCTTACATTTATAGGCTTTTTCTCCATTGTGATTTCCTTCATGTTTGTAAAAACACCCAAGATAACTGAAGGTTCTCCCATATACATAATAATTATACAACTTGTCTCCATAATTTTGATACTTGTATGACCTGTTTCCAGTGTGACATCTAATGTGCACGAAGTCTTTGATGCACAAAGGCTTTTCTGCACACTCTGTATTCCCATGATTTTACTTCAGGAAAAGTTTTCTTCTTCAGACTGAGATTTGGAACCAGGTTGAAGTTTTCTCCACATTGACTATTCTTTCTGTACTGATCTTCAATGTCATAATCTCCCAATTTCTTTCCTATTGAAACCAGGTTCCTGAAGGTTTCCCACATCACATCTCTGTAGAGTTTCTTCTGTGGAGAATTCAATAAAACCCACTCTCCAGACTGAAGTTCACAGCCACGTCCTCAAAATCCACAGAGTCCTAAACCTATGGTAGCAGAATGTGTAACAGTTGTTGAGTGGATGGGGTAATTTTAATAATGTTGGGGACTGGGAAGAAGGGTTTATTTGCATGAGCACAGCTTCAAGTTTGTGGTAATCTACTGTGAGGTGTCATTCATTCTTTTCAGGTCAAAGATCAGACCAAATTCAGCATTTCTAGGTTTCCTGGGTCTCCCTGAGTTCTTCCTATGACTCCCAAGACCAGTGCAGATTACAGCGCAACAGATGCTGCAGGAGACCCACTCTAGAGCAAGAAGGGTAGGCAACACTGGATCCTAAGCACTTCTGCAGCCAGAAGGGATGTACATGCCATTGTGGTACCTCAGTCTACAGATTTAAGGCAAGTATGCCAATAAAAATCACAGAAGAATGTTTTTGGATATGGATAAGTGGATTCTAAAATTCATATGGCAAAGTAAAGGGACTAGAATATCCAAAAGAATTTTGAAAAAGAAGAATAAAGTACAAGGAATCACACTATTTGATTTTAATACTATACAACTGTAATAATCAAAGTAGTATGACATCGGCAATGGTAGACACATTGATCAGTGGAACAGAATAGAGAGTACAGTAATAGAACCACAGAAATATGGCCAATTGCTTGCTTTATAGATAGCCATTACAATAAAGAAGAGATAGACTTCAAAAAATGGTGTTGGAACAAATGAACTTCTATTAAAGAAAAGAACTTTGTCCTAAATCTCACACTTATTTACAAAGGTTAACTCAAAATGGATCATAGATGTAAATATAAAATGTGAAACTATATAACTTTTAGAAGAAAACATAAAAGAAATTCTTCATGACTCAAGACTGGGCAAAGAGGTCTCAGCTATAACTCGAGAGGTATAAGTCCATTAAAAATTGATTAATTGGATTTTATTAAAATTGTTTTAATTGCCCTATGAAATACATTGTTAAAATAATTAAAAGATGAGCAATTTAATTGGCGAAAATATTTTTTAAATCATATATCTGAAAAAGGACTGTATCCTGAATGCATAAAGATCTGCCATAACTCAACAGTAAAATAAACCAGTTAAGAAATGGTCAAAGAACTTGAACAGACACTTCACCAAAGTGTATATATGCAAGTCAAATAAGCACATGAAATATGTTCACCATCTTCGGCCATTGGGGAAATGCAAATTAAAACCACAATGATATACTAGCATCTATCTGTAAGAATGGCTACAAGTTTTTAAAAAGACTGACAATACCATGAGCAGGAAAAGATGTGAAAGAATGGGTACTGTCATAAATTGCTCATGGCAATGCACTATGATTCAGCCACTCAGGAGAATGGTTTGGCAGTTTCTTACAGTGTTAAATGTACATATTATATGACCATCAATCCTGCTCCCAAGTATGTGCCCTAGGGAAATGAAAAGTATGTTCCCCCCAAAAAAATGTGTTCAAATATTTATTGATGCTCTATTCATGATCACCAGAAACTGGAAACAATGCAGGTAACTTTTAACAGTTGAATGAATAGACAAACTGTGGTACATATTTGTAATAAAATACTATTCGGCAATAAAAAGAAGCAAAGTACTGATACACAAAACAATTTCAAAAAGCATTGTGCTAAACAAACAAAAAAGCCAGACTCAAAAGGCTACACACTGTGTCATTACATTTATATCATACCCTTCAAAAAGATACAATGATAGTAACAGAAACTAAATCAGTGGTGCCAGGGGTTAGGGGTAAGGAGGAGGGAGAGACTGCAAAGGGACAGCAATAATGAAGCGTTCTGGGGTGATGGGACTCTTCTGTATCCTGACTAGTGGTGGTGCCGTGACTCTACGTGTGTGTTAAAAGCTGTACTGCCACACACCAAACATAAATAAACAAATAAATGCCAATTGTATATTCATTCAAATAATAAAATTAAATTAAAAAACAAGTGGAATGTGTTAGGCACATTGTTGTATATATAGGGGGAGTGCAGGGTGACGATAAGGCTATTTCAACCAGATAGGAGTCCTTGTAGGAAGAAGGAAGGGAGTAGAATGGGTGTTCAGTGCACAATCAGCAGTGACCATGATAAGCATACAATAAAGGACGAATGAATGTAAGAGAGTGGCTTAGATCTATTACAAATTCAATGATGGATGATTCTAGATTAAATTGAGATGTGTGAAAAATAATACAAAAATAAATTTGATTGTTTTTTATTTATTTAGAGCAAATATAAGGAAGCAAGCTTTCTGCTAAGGACAAATGGTGTAAGATTAGATGACAGAACATTAATTATCTAATTGTTTTTATGCCTCCATTTTATCTGTCAAGGAGATGACCTGATATAAGTAAAAATGGTATTACAAAACCAGAATGTACAATAAAATTCCACTCAAGTCACATATACATGTACATAGACACACACATATGCATAGAAATAATATGAGAACATAACAGTTGTTATTTCTAAGCGTAGGACTCATTTCATTTTTGCTGTGCATTGTATTTCCTAAATATTCTGTAATGCACAGTTACTACTTCTAAAATAAAATGGAACAAATAAGTGATTTTAAATGAAAAAGAGGGTAAAAAAAACTTTAAGAAAACAGAAGCTCCTGGTGAGAAGGTTCTAAAAGGATATACAGATTTTATAAGAGTTCCAGCACTACAGGAACTTGGAGAACAGAAGATATGCAAAAGTAGTTCAATCTTTAAAAAAGTCAGCTTCTGAGAACAACAGCAATATTTTACACCTAATTATTGAAAAAAGAGATTTGGAGAACTTAGAAAAGAAACACCACTAGGAGCCCCGCTTAGGCTCACTAGAAATAAGCCATGACAGACGTCATTTCCTTTTCTAGACAATCACTACAAGTGATGGCTGCTATGTCCTCAGACTTGACCTGTTCAGCACTTTTTTTCTCTTCCTGGTGATGGAATCTTGATATTATTTTGAGAAACTATTTTGACTATTTAATATACTTTTAAAACACCATGGCCAATAGTAAATACATCCTTTCTTCTAAGTCCTGGTCCTCACAGTACCTTTCCCATCTCAGGAAATAGTAACGGCAGCCTTCCAGGGATCATTCCTGACTTTGTCCTTACCCATCCTCCACCTTCAAATCCATCAACAAATACTGTTCTTGCCTTCAAAATACATCAAAGATCTGCCCACTTTCTCTACCACTGCTCTTACTACCACCCACACCCAGTACCACTCACCATCTTTTCTCACCCGGGTTATTACAATGGCCTGTAAATGAAAGTCCTACTTGTATTTTTGGCCACCTATACTCTATTACTCTGTTCAAAGACGAGTCAGGTCATGTTATTCTTACGACAAAACCCTTGAATGACTCCATTTCACTCAGAATAAAAACCAAGGTTCTTATCATGGCCTTCAAGGCCCCAATGAAATGCTTTGCTATCTTCTCCTCTTCCTGCTCCCTCCCTTGGTCACTTGGCTGTAGCCACAGTGGCCTCCTTACTGGACCTTGAACCAGGCATGCACACACTTGCCTCAGGGCCTTTGCACTTACTCTTTCCTCTGTCTGGAATTTTCTGCTTCCAGATAGATACCCACATAGCTAGGGTGGCCATGTGTCCTGGTTTGCCTGAAAGAGTCCCCATATGTGCCTGCTATCCCAGGACAACAGGAACCACCATAAAAGTATCCCCATTTGGTTGATAAATTATATGGTTGCCCTACCTGTGGTTCGCTGCATCATCTCTCAGGTCTGCTTAATCTCAGCTTCTCACTGAGGACTCTGACACCTGATTTAAAATTGCAGCCCCACCCCAGCACACTTACCTTCTTTCTTTCTTTTGTGTTCGTTCTCCATGGCTCTTTTCACCTGATACAGCCTCTCGGTTTCTTATTTATTATGTTTATGGTCTGTATTCCGCCGCTGCATACGTAAGCTCCATGAGGACAGACATCTTGCATGTTTTATTGTCGATATCCTATCCCCAGCACCTAGAACAGAGTCTAGTCTAAGGCAGTTCTCAATAAATGTTTGATGAATGAATGCACAAATGAGTGCTTAGAAACTTGTTTTCTCACTAGATATCAAATGAAATAAAATAAAAATTTACCTCTGGGGGTCTTGAGGAAAAGTAAACATAAAACATTCCTTAAATCCACTTAACCCAACATGCCTTATTATCTAATTAAAATTCATTATCCTAGTCTTAAAGGCAGGTGGAGTTTTAATTTAAATATTTTGTTCAAATAAACATACATAACTATATAATATGCCAGGGTTCCTTTATTCCTTTGGTTGAAAGTGATAAAAATTTAACCTGAACTTCCAGAAATAAGGAAAAAATAAGAGCGGGAAATGTTCCTGGAAAGATACTGTGGAGTCCCAGGGAAGTGGACGACCAGACGTCGGCAGAGCAGCTCCCGGGATTTTAGAGCCTCGGCCCAAGACTTCGAGCACAGACTCCTGCATCTTCACCTTATTCTCGCATATTGCAAACGGACCTTAGAAGTACTTTTACTTCCAGCTCCCAGCTGTAGTTAAACAAAAAAGGGAAAATTCTTCGGCACCAGCTTGAATCACACCCCCTAGGGAAAGAGGGTGAGAGACTGTGACGCTCTCCCGCCACCCAGAGCTGTCACTGTGTCAGACGCGCTTGTTCCTGTCACACACGCAGGAACTCTTCCCATGTTGTTCGCTTCCATACCTTTTTGTGTTTTTAAAATGCTGCACAACGCCATAACCTGTTCCAAAGATCAATAAACACCAATATGTTCACTTCTAAGTGTGTGACATTTTTTTCTATACATTGTCTCTAATTCAGCACTTGGATAAGCTCTTTGCGATTTTACCATCCAGTAGCCAATTTACTTTGCTTTAATACGACACATCACTGACATACTATACATCCCGTAGTCATAAATACCTATACTCTCTCTTTTTTCACTATGTTAAATAGTGCTATGTATTTTCAATTTACCTATGGTGAATGTTAGACTGTGACAGCTGTATTTGTTTTTCATGATGTAAAGTGAGTGATAATATCTCATATGCGGATTTATTTCCTTCTTTTCTATCCACAATGATCTTACTGTGCTATTTCAGCTTAACAATATGAATATGAGGCACTGGCTGTTTTAATGCTAAAGAATACTTCTTTCTCATGAACCAAAAATGTTACTTAAATGAAGAGTGAGACAGAAAATAAAGAAACATTTCTCAGGGCCACCTAAACCAAATAAACAAACAACACTCCCCCAATACCAGTTAAGTTTTGACAACATTGCAAGATTTCTTTTGTTAAGGTACAAGATACAGAAATTCCCAGGAAAATGACAAAATCAATGAAAGCATGAATTCTTATAACTAGAATTGTCATTGTGATTATCATGTTTTTGACACAAAAACACCCTATTCACATTCCAAATTAAATTTGCTGTATAACTTGTGCAAAGCAAATGATATAAATTGAGCTACAGTGCTGTGAATGATATGTAGCAAATTTTTTTCATTGTGTTTTGTTTTACGGATTTTTCACTTTAAAGGGATCCAACAGATTTTATCTCCTTTTAGAAAATCATGCATGCAGGGGTTGAAGCAGTGATTTATGCTATGACATAATATGTTTTTGACACAAAAAGTACTTGTCAAAAATCAAGATTCAGAAACAACCATTCTAAGTGTTTTAAGGTAAGGAAGGAAAACCTGGTTTTCATTAATCAATAATACATCTGACATAAATAATGATTGAAAACTGACAGCTACAAGATGTGATTTCAATGCTTCAAACACCTAAAACTGAAAAGATAAGAAATGTCAATTTTGCATTTTATAGTAATTTTACTGTAATGTAATTGAACTCCTCATGGTAACAAGTTTTATTATAATTGTATTAGTAATTGGTGAGTCATATCATGAATAACATCTTTAACTGAACACTTGTTTTCATAGTATAGCTACAGCTCGGCTTCAAAATTGAGTTTGACTTGGCACTTTGGAGGACTAGATTTAATCTTTCATCTTCCACCTGTCTTTTATGAGTAATTTTATTTTAAAAATACACAAAAAGAAAAAAAAAGAAAAATTACAAGGTTAACAATGATATACGGTTTTAACTGGTCATGGTTCTCAAAAGCAGTGAAGATTAAGCGGGAAGATGTGGCGTCTCTGAAGCAGGGCAGGAAGACAGTGCACTTTCATAAAACCAAAGAGAAATGTCTGTTCTAAAAATGGCTCTGGGGAAATCATGCCATCGCAAAATATTTTCCTCAGAAGACTCATACTCTGCTTTGGGACTTCAAAATTTCTCATTTATACATATTGACTGCTTCATTCTGGTGTAATCTCTGGGCTTTCTCACTCCAAGTTCACTTTTACAGGACAAGATACAGGTAGGAATCAGGAGAGATGGTTTCCTCCTTTCACTTGACCACCCACCCAGTCACACAAAAAGCCAACATTTTATCGGTTCCATTATCATAAAGCTGTGATTGCATGCTAAGATTTTATCTTCATTTTAGAAATAGACTATATCCAAGCCATCCTGGTTCGGGCTACCAATATTATAGAAACATGAAGCACAAGCTCAAATACCTGTGCTTTGTTGTACACTCACTTGCACGCCTTTGCCTTTTCAAAGGAACTCCGCCATCCATAACATAGACTGGCTAGGAGCTCTCACCAAATCCATTTAGAAGCAGCCATGTGACTGAGTTCCAGCCAATAGCATGAATGTGGCTTCCAGATTCAGTCCGTAACAAGCTTGCATGCGCAAGTCACCATTTTCTTCTGTACCTGAGAGCTGAATGGAGGGATCTCTGAGAACACGGAGGAAGGTAGAGCCAGGATCCTAAGTTTGGACTGAGGTGAGTCCATAAATGAGCATATGGAACACTGCCCAAATGCCATGCATATGAGAAAATATCATTACGTTAAACAATTGAGACTTGGGGCATTTGGAGACTTATCTAATTTAGTAGCTAAAATAACCTTAACTAATACACACACACACCCCACTCCTAAATCTGAGAGGTAAGCAGGGTAGTGAGTGATCATTTGGCTTGCTGCTCAGGAAGCAGTCACTAACTCCCTCCCTCCCACAGTGGGAAGAATCTACTTCCTGCAGTACTGATGCTGTACATTGGCCCAACCTGCTTTGACCAAGGACATGTTAGCAGATGTGATATGAGTAGAGGCCTTAAATATTTGTGTAGTTGGGCTTGTCTGGGGCGCTCCGCTGAACTGCCTGAGAAGAGCATGCCCTGGGGAGCTGCTGCTCTTCAGCCTAAGCCCCTCAAACAACACATATATAGTGGACCTGAACCCAACCCACAGCCTGGAGCGAAGGCCATCTGACCCACATTTGGAAGAGGAGCCATCCAGCTGAGCCCTTCCTAGGTCAGTCAAACTATGGTTAACTAAGAAAAGTGTATGCTTGTGGTATGTCACTAGTTTGGGGGTGGTCGGCTAAAGCAATAACTGATGAGAAGGACAGGCAGCCTTAGTGTAGTGTGGTTAAGCATGCAGACTCTAAGATCTAACTCTATATGTCAAATCTGTCTCATTCATTAGCTATGTCTCCTTGTGCAAGTTAGTTAAGCCATGCCTCAGTTTTCTCATTTATTAAAAGAGACAATAGTACCTATCTCATATAGTTAATATTTATAAAGGGCTTGGAACAGTGCCTGGCACAAAGTGGCCACTGTGACTGTGTATATGAGATAAATAAACCTTGTAAACCCATAATGGATCAGCAAATTACCCTTATCAAGAACATAATGGTTGGATAGTGTATGCTGCTGCGGGAGGATGCTGGAAGTCTCCAGAGGCTTTCTTCCCAGTAATCAGGAGCCCAGGTTACATAACGTTAAAAGTTCCATCGGTTGAGGCTTCCTTCTGATGAGTCAGACGACCTGGCTTTGCATTCCTGTTCCACCAGCTAAGGCTTTGGGCACTCCGCCGGACACCGGGTCTCCATTCCCTCCTCTGTAAAATGGCAATGCAACAGTACTCAGCTCTGCAGAGTTAACAGCATTATAGTAGTAGCTCTATAGAAAACATTTCAATAAACACTGCATTATAAATATTAATAAATGTTATTCTTATTTTGGGCAAACAATTTGAGGAACTGCTGGGTTACTTTTAGCTTGTTAAGAAGTGAATCGTAACTCAAAAGTATTATTTACCTAAATTTACCAAAAGGTAACTTTCTCTGATCCATTAAGGCAAAGTAGATATTTTGAAAGAGCACCTAAAACCAACAAAAATAAAACTACAGCGTTTCTCTCCTCTGTGACCACAAATCTCTTTAGTTTTCATTTCCATTTTGTTCTGCTATACCGATATAATACAAGTCATGAAAATCATAAAAGTAGTTCCTGTTATGTCTATGTTAGCTTCTCTTTATGTAAATAATGTTGTTTCTGCCTCCTATTTACTAACAATATTTCTGGTATTAGTCAAAAAGAGCCCTCAGATCACATTCAGTTCAATAGCAATTTAATTTAAAAGGTAAGAGATGTGGATTGTGTGCAATGCTAAGCCACAATGTGTATATCTTTTACATGAAAATAACCTTAATTTTCCTGCTTGACTGAGAAAAGAAATGGGAAAAAAATGATTGCTATAAATCAGGAAAATTTCATAACTTGCTGAAGGTGCAACAGCTGTTGATTTAAGGTTTGCATCTCTGATAACATGATGCTGCTGGGAAGATAACATCTTTCTGACAAAGCTGTAAACATAAAAATTACAAGGCTTACTCAACATTTAAATATTTTCTCTGTATCACAGAAAAAAGTTATTTTATTAGCTTATACTAAAATGTGTTTGAAGTATATTGTGTGTGCCTCATCAAAAAGCTTTACAATCAAATTTTGTGTTTTCTTGTTCCACAGGTATACAGTAGACTTGTCACATCACAAATAAGCACAGATTACCTTCAGTTCAGAGAAATGATCTGCTATTATTGTATACAAGTAGTTCCTGCAATTGGTAATGCAAACAGAGACCTGAGCATACAATCGGGATATTATTCATTTCTTTTATTATCAGCTGGAAGTATAGGTGATTGAAAAATTAGATGACAAAACAAAGCAAGTACTGCACTGACTGGGAAAAAATATCTGCAAAGTGGAATCTTGAAAATGTGTAAAAGAGAATAACTTTGCTGAACAGAAGCAATAGCGGTGGTTTAATTTACCTAAGGTCTGCTGCGCTATTGCACATGTTCTTGCAATGTCGACTCACAAACTGTGAAATTTTATGGTGAGGTTTTGTGTTTCCTGTATATCAGTGAAATGCACTGAAAACATCACCAAGGAACTGCTGAAAATGGCGCTAGTAATGGCCTTGTCTCCTTACTCTTCAACAAAACTCAATGTGCTTCCTTTCATCTATGAATTACACTTACATTATAAAGTCAGATTACTTCTTATTATTGTTTTTCTTTAAATGTTTCTGTCTTTTACCTAAGACTATCTTGCAATGTCATTGTAACACATATGCACCCTAGCCCTCTAGTCATCTGGGGTCACTTTTTTTTTAATATTCAGGTAAAACAATTGAATTGCCCATGTCACATGCTTGGGGAAATCCAGACTCCTCCTTGCCCCTTGAGAAATGGGGTGGAGCTGCCTGCAACTCTTCTGAATACCTCTCCTTCTTCAATTGCACTCTGAACTCCTGGTCTTGCCCCACCAGTGATTTCTCCTCCTCACAATACCACCTGCTCTCCGCACCATTTCACCCCAAGCTGACTTTTCTGGTTCATTGTCCAAACCACCATGACCCAAGGCTGTGTGTACAACAGAGTGTTATTTGGAGGTTTAAGGACAACAGAAAACAGCTCTAAGTTGAATATTTAACAAATATTTAAAGATTTTTTTTACTGATTTTTTTTTTGAGAGGAAGGGGGAGGGAAAGAGAGTGAGAAACATATATGTGAGAATAAAACATCAATCGGTTGACTCCTGCATGTCCTTACCGGGGATGGAGCCAGAAACCTGGGCATGTGTCCTGACCCAAGAATCCAACCAGCAACCTTGTGGTGCACGGGAGGACGCCCAACCAACTGAGCCACATCGGCCAGGACCATTCAACAAGTATTTGTGAAATACCTAGCATGTGCAGGAACTATTTAAGATCATGAAGATGCAGCAGGAAGTAAAACATTACCAACCCCTCCCCCCACACACACATCCCACCCCACCCCACCCCGCAGACACACCCCCTCCCCATCCCAGCCCCCTCTTTCATATAGCTTGCATTCTACTTATGGGTGAGAGATAAAACAAACAAGCAAAATATACATTAGAGAGTGGTATTATCAGGAAAAAGAAAGTGGGTAAGGTAGAGGGACTGTTGAGAGGGGTGCAATTTTAAGTAAGGTGGTGGAGGAAAGATTTAATGTTAACAGTGTTATTTAGGTAAAGATGTGAAGGGAATAAGGGAGGAGGCCATGGAGATGAGTTTGTAGAGAATGCTCAGGAATGCAAATGTTCTGAGCTGGGAGCTTCCCAAGAACCTTACCTATAGAGCAGGGCATGCTGGGACAAAGTTCTTAAGTGTCTCACCACCTAGACTCTTCTCTGCTTTCCAGAGTCTTGTGTTAACTATATTTCTTTATTTTCTCTGTCCCTGAAGCTCTAGCATCTGGGGCCTTACTACCATCCCTGAAGGGTACCTTTCACATGGGAATCACCAATCCAGAGCTCAAACTCCAGAGCTCAAACTCTGACCATCTTCTCTGACTTTTACACTCCAGGAGGCAATATTCTCCTGCCTTGAGTATCCTAGGGACCATCCCTGTAGCCCAGAGCCTGTCAAAGTTGTTCAAACTATTCAATCTAAAGCCTGCTCGGCTGCTTATCCTGCCTCACCCTTATATTCCATGGAAAATCACAGTAAAGGCTCTTACCCATGCTTTCCCCCTGCTTCTACTGCCTCCCGACTAGCTCCGGTGCTTGTTCATGTGGCCCTATGTGGCATGGCATCCCCTCCCTCCTGGGAACGGTAACGAACTATCTTTTCAATGGTAATCATCTCCTGATCTGTTGGCATCACCATATCTGAGTTAAACCAAAGTTCCAGGTACATTTTAAAATAAAACCCAATCCAGCACTCACACATTCTTTTCATTCCTCAGGAGACAGTGGTAGTTTTCTTTCCAGTAATGGCTCCCATTCAGACTAGGTATTGAGCTCTACCTTGGCACAAGTAACAGACACGTTAATTAGTTTTCCTACATGAAATTAAAGTCTTCTCATGGCATGAACATTCTATTCCACTTCTGATTATACAATCATAACCCCCTGCCCACCACTCCATAGCCTCATTCCAATTGTCCAACCCATTTAACACTTTAGTGTAAGTGATGACTCCTGAGTCACATGTAATTCACCACCTTAAGTGTGAACAGTGTGTTTGCTAAGGAAGCAATCAAACCCAAGCTAAACGTTTCCTGTTCAGAACATCTTGTGGCCCAAGAAAACTAGTAGGGTTTTTTTTCAAGAGGTAACCATCTACAAACCATAGAACGTCAGTTTCCCTGGAAACCTATGTTCTGCATTGTCTGGACTCTAAGAAAACCACCTGTCTGGTTTGATAAGACAATGGCATCTAAGTCAGGAATGACTTCATGGACCACTCTTACCTCTGGTTGGGGACTGAGTGAGCTGGGTTTCCCAAACAGTTGTACAAGAGCGCTCTCATTAAGCTTGATATTTCTCCAAAAGGAGGGCTTCCTTGGGCAAGTAAATTTTGTAAATACTGCATAATGTATCCCACCTTTGTGAACTTGGAGATTGACTATGTAATTAGAAACTGATAACTGTGTGATTTGAGTGATACATACATACATACTAGAGCCAGTAAAAACCTGATCTCAAATTAGTGGCAATGACTAGTGAAACATGAAATGTTTTGTTGGTGTTTTGATGTTTCCACTTTTAATTTCCATACTTATTCTTGGTTGTCAAAAAGACACATATGTACTTTTAATTTTTTTCTCAAAAGACAGTTAAAACTCTAAATCAGCTAAAATTCTGCCTAGTATGTGAATTAATTCTATGGGGACAACAGAGTTCTGACTTGCAAGTGTTGATAAATGCCCAAATTCCAAAAATGACAATATCATTTCTGTTACCCATTTTCTTTTCACAATTTATGTTAATTCTTGGTCCTAAAATAACCCCAGTGTGTTGTTTTTCAATTACATTTGTGTAGACTGATGAAAACAGAATCATGATTCATAGTAACAGCATGTTTGCCTTAAAAAGAGTTTTGTGCTCCTGGAAGGAAAAGACTACATATCTGTTTAACACATTACCATATTTTCTGGCTTAGAAGCTTTAGTAGTTTATAAAGCAGAGGCAACTTTTATAAGCATATGTTGAAGATTGCAGGGAATTGTACAGCAAGGAGAGTAGAGGGAAAACGCATCTCCCTGCCCTGACAAGTTCAATAAGTCTTTCTGCTAGGATGGCCTCAAAGCTTTTACAATCAGCCACTCTGAGGAAATCTTAGGGCTCTGAGTGGGGAGCTCTGGAATATTAGAATATTACTATACTATAGCACCAGAGGATTTCACCAGTTAGTGGCAGCTACTGAAAATTGTGGTCAGTTACCCTGAATAAGAGAAATTTTGGCTGTGTTGCTAACCAATTCACTTCTATATACAGTTTTTATTTGACAGTGTGAACTTTCACGTTCTGAATTGGATCTCATGTGATTGATGTATTGCAAAATATGTTTTACCAAACACAGATCATCGATTATATCAAAATCATGTCTGGGTGCCAAGATGCTCATGTAAGAAAAAAATTGAAGCAACTGTTACAACAGCTGCTTTATCTTAGTAGGGGTAATAAGAATAAGATATATGGGAGCACTATGCTAATAGTAGGGTTAATGTTAATAAGAACACAAAGACCCATTATTAATGACCAAAAACTAGATGGGATCTAAGGCAACATTTATTATACCTCCTAGAGGAAATTCAATTTTACTATTGCCATTTTCAAACTCTTTAGAACCTGAGGCCCTTTTTTTCACTGACACAACAGTTTTTATCATACAACTTTTGATAACTAAAGGTTTTCTAGGAACAAAATTGTCGGGTGGTGGCTGACCAGAAAATCTCTTGCTAGCACATCTATAAATTAACAGTACTTGTATTACTTCTTATATTGCAAAAATATATTTTTGTCTAGATTCCTAGAAATGAATACTGAATTATAATATTTGAGAAGTGCATACAGTGTAACACTGTATTAGCATCTCACCTCCCTACACATTTAATGGTTCTGTCTTTAGGGATCAGTTGTTCCTCCAGTGCCCATTCAGAAGCTTTCTACCTCCTTCCTAAACTCATATATTGCTACTAAGTTCCATTTCCCTTTTTATTTATCTATTAGTTTATTTCAGGCTATTTATTTCAGTGTAAATATCTAAGCTAATTTTAATTAAAATGTTAAGTAAGCTTTCATAAGGCATAAAGAAAATTATATAGTAAAGTCCAGATGTATTACAAGTACTGAATTCCTTTCATCCACTTTGTAATTTGATCAAAGGAATGCAATTGAGTATATCTGGAATGATCTGTTCTATATAAGCCCATGCTGTTTATCACCCAGGTTTTCACCGTTTGATTGTTGCATATATAATACTTTTTCTTAATGTCCAGTCTGTAATTTTACTAAGAATTTAAGTTAATCGTGGCCAGAAGGACTGCTTTTTCTTTCTCTTTCTTCCTTCCTTTCTTTCAAGTATTTTTAACTTGGTTATTGTTCCCATTGTTTTTTGTTTTTGAAATGCTTTGGTTGCCCCAGTCTCAAGAAATATTTCCCAGTGGAAACATAAACACAGTGGGTAATTTTCCTGGTAAGTAAGGGTGCTTTATTTAACCAAATGTGCTTAATTGCTATGTTCTGTGTGTTCATTTTCAGCCTATTGTGTTCAAATAGCTTATTGATGTCATCATTAATCTTAGGTACCATTCTCATCTTTTCAGCTAATTATTCCTTGATGGAATCAGAAGAAAAATCTGTAGTTTCTGAATTACACACCAATCCAATCAGAGGTGATGTTTGCCTGCTGCCCATTTTAGAGTCCTTTTGAATAGCTTACACCAACTCAATGACATATTGAATTATGCCAGCCTCAGCATATTTATATGATGACTCTATTTCTCACGTGGGTACATTCTTTAGAGCAGTAAGTCAAACAGTTACTAGTTGGTGTCTTGAAATTCACAAATCAGCAGTGAGGTTTACAGTCCATTTTACATGATAAGTTACAGGTTGTAAGTTGAATTTATACTAATTAGAAGTAATTTCTACATTTATTAATATAACTGTTGGTTTAAATATACAGCAGTTAAAATCAATTGAGAGTTTC